>NC_058408.1:26512034-26741482 GCF_002201575.2 Neomonachus schauinslandi | reverse complement strand
CGCCGCCATACCCTGGCCCTGGGTCTAGCCTGAGGGAAGCGGGGCGGGGCCAAGGCCTTTGGTGGCCAGAGGTAAGGGTGAGGTAAAGCCAATCTCGCTTTAAACCCATCAGTGGGAGGACAGCTGTTTCCTGTTTCCGGAGCCTGCACCCAGGAACCCGAGGAACCTGGTGACCTGGGGAGGTGGGGGCAGCTGGGCGGTGTGGAGGGGTTTGGGGTAGTGCTGCAGCTGTGAGGAAATGGAACCTGTGGCCCAAGCACTTCCCTTTCAGCCTGACGTCTGCTCTCCTCCCCAACAGGAATGGAGTGCAGGGGCAAGAGGCTTTCCGCCCTGGGAACCTAGAGTAAAACCAGTCAGCACAACGAAGATGTGGCCCTGGACTGATGGCGGTGACCCTGGGCTTTGGGAAGGGCAGGCAGGAATCCTTGAGTCGGGATGGCGCCTTTCTTCCTCTGTCCTCCTCTCTTCCCCAACCCCTCCCTCCCAGAGGACAGAAGCCTGCTCCCCCAAATTCTGCGGGGGCCACCTCTCTTGGCCTCCCTCCCTAGGATTTGCTGATAGACGAAAGGACACTAGCTTTTACTGAGCCCCTACTGTGTGCCCTGCCCTGGGCTTGGCCCTGTGTCACCAAATGAAACAAAGAAGACCTATCTCCTGCCCTGCGGAGGTGTCCACCTGTCAGGTTTAAACAACTGTGAGCATTCTGAGGTCGGAAGGGAAAGCCATCCATCGGGCCGAGCCCAAAATGGCCGAGGCTGTGAAAAGAGCGAGACTTAGGTCTGGAGGAATAGGAACGCAAGGGGAGCTGAGGCTAAGGAGAGAGAAGTCGCCAAGTGGAGAATTGGTAGGTGGGGACAGTCTTCTAATTATGTGCACACACTTTGACTCCCTTGACTCTCATAATAAGAGAAGCCAGCCAGAAAGTATACTTCTTATTTCAGGGATAAGGAAATTGAGGCACAGCCGGGATATGAACACCTATGGTGTTTCCATGCTCACGGCCCTTTCGACCCAGACGGAGGAAGAGGTGGTCTGGGTGATGAGGTACTAGAGGTAGAAGGAAGATGAGGGGCGGGGGACCCCTGAACTCCTGACAATTCAGGCTAACTTTCCTTGTAGGCGACCTAGAGAGGCCTTCTTCAGTCACTGCTACTGCTACTAATAGTAATAACAGCTACTATTTATTGTTTTCTACATGCCAGATGCATAAATATTGCACAAGGGATTAATATGTATGACATGCTTTGTAGGCATGATCACTTTTAAATCCTCAAAAGAACCAATAAGATACTCGTATTCTTATTTTTCAGACAACGCCTTGTCTTGAGGTTTGGGGAGGTTAGGAACGTGCCCAAGACCTCACAGAGAGTGGCAGAGCTAAGACTTGAAAGCCCACCCTCAGGACCAGTGTGCAGGACACCTTGGCATGATCCAGCCCGGGGATGCTAGCCCCCCAAGGAAGCAAGACCTCTGCTCTGCAGTCTCTTCAATTCCCAGCCTTAAAACCATTTTCGACTAACCCCCTGAGCTTAGGCCTGGGCAGTCAAGGCGAACTGGCCAAATCCTGGGCAGATGCCCCGGAGGAGGGCCATTGTCTCTGCCCCTGCCCTGGACTCCCGTTTTCTCTCTGTGCTGGGAGTTTGGAGCCCGGGAGGCTCCACCAGCCACTCTCTACCAGGGGAAGTAAAGAGAGGAAGTAGGCCTTAGATAGGGGAGGGAGAGGGGGTGGGTGAGCACTGTGGGTGTGAAGGGACAGTTTGGGAGGCCCTGGGGACTTTCCCCTACGCCTGAGCCCCACCCCCGGAAGGGCCAGCCAAGTTACTCAACCACAGGCTGAGCCTCTGCTCCTTTCTGGCCCTTCCCATCTGCGCCCTACTTCTCTTACACCCCCTCTGCCACGCATCCCCTCCCTCTTTGGACTCTTTCCTCATCACTGCCCTCCAAGCCCCCTCACAATTTCAAGTGACACAGGCAGGACTACAAGGGCCACACTCGGACAGGCTTCACTGGACCACAGCTGGACTTAGAAACGACCCCCCCCCCCCTTCCCGCCACCGAGGCTCCATAAAGAAGCCTGGTGGAAATGTGAGCCCTGATTCTCTGTCCTTTGGTGTCTCTTCTGTTTCCAGGCCTCCGCCTGGCACTAGCCATCCCTAAAACTTCCTTTTTTTTTAAAAAAGATTTTATTTATTTATTTGAAGAGAGAGACACAGGGAGAGAGGGAACACAAGCAGGGGGAGTGGGAGAGGGAGAAGCAGGCTTCCCGCCGAGCAGGGAGCCCGATGCGGGGCTTGATCCCAGGACCCGGGGATCACGACCTGAGTCGAAGGCAGACGCTTAACGACTGAGCCACCCTTCTCCTCCGTCAGCTCCTAAGCCAGACCTCTTTTTATTTGACTCGGCTCGGGCAGGGGTGGGTGGGAGGCGGCTCGGGAAAAGGGAAGCCCGTCCCTTACAGTGGCGCCCCTAGGGAGACGTTCTGGGGGTCTCCGGGGGCACAAGGGCCGTGAGTCATTTTGTTCGTTTAGCGAGGAAGAAGATGGAGACGCGACGGTCCCCAAACACCCCACGGCAAAGCTCCTCTTCTGGCTCCCAGGGTAAGAATGCGCACCGTCGCCGACAGGGAAGTACACAGCCCCGACACTCGGAGACAAAACAGACTGCAGACGCCCTTGGCCGTCCCAAGCCCCGGGCACAGAAAGTGCCCACGCGCGCGACCCCCGCGTCACACCCACATTGACACCGACGGCGGCCGCCGCCCCTCCGCCCCCCCCGCCGCCCGCGGGGGTCCCCCCCCCGCGCCCGGGTCCCGAGCGACGTCACTTGTTTTCGGGACCGGCGCCCGCCCCTCCCCGCCACCCGCTGACGTGGTTCCCGGCTCGTCACCGTCCGGCCCACGGGAAGCGCTGCCCTTATATGGGCGCGGACTCCGGAGGGGCCGGGCGACAGCTGTCCGCGTCCCCACCCCCGCGCTCGTCTTACAGGCCGTTCCCAGGAAGGGGCAAAGGTGAGCCAGTGTGGAGAGAGGATTTGGTTTTTCCATGTCGTTGGAGAGCCGAGGCCTGGAGCACCCAGGCGGCCGCCTTCCCTCCCAGGCTTTATCTCCCTGCACCCTCCCTCTTTGGAGCTTCTCAAGGTGCCATGTGCAGAGCGAGATTGAAATGCAGATGAGGACTTGGCCTGTAATGGATGCACTCCGTTCCTTAATTCCCCCACGTCCCTAAAGTCCAGGGCTGTGATGTGGAGGCCTGTGTGCTGTAGTGGGAAGGACCTCCTTGCCTCCGCTGGCTGACCTTAAGCCTCCTTCCTAATGCCTTTGGGCCTCAGTTTCCTTACTCATAAAGTATAGAGGATACTTGTCTTATGGATCAGATGAGCCTTCCACTTGTTGATGCAAAACAGCTTTGTAAACTGGGAAGCATTGTGCAAAATCCTGGGTGGTCACTTTGTGCCCTGGAAGAACCTGTTCGGGTGCCCCTTCGGAAGAAGGCAGCAGCAGAGGCCCACATGCTGACTCAGCCTCCAGAACCTGCCTCTCTGGGGCCTCCCCCAGCTGCTCTAGGAATGCCCTTTGACCCTGTTGAAAAGTGGAAGCTTTGTAAACAGAGTCATCTGGTGTTTGCCTCCTGGCTCCCAAGGCTGTGAATGGCTGTTTTGGGCCTCTGGTCTGTAAGCAAGTGGTGAGCCTGCTTGAGCTGACCCTTCCAGTTAAACCTGGGAGGGAAACCGGAATGGCCAAGAGCCAGCAGGCCAGCAGTCGTGTAGTACTAGACAGTGTACAGGACTGGCTTGTCTGACCTCCAAATCCAGTTCAGGCTCAGAATTCCCAGCTGGTTCCTGCTGGACCCCAGCTGACTGCTGGCACCTCCCCTCCAGCCCCTTCCGTTTAATTGTGGGCTATGTTTGTGCAGTGCTCGTCTGCCCACATGTCTCTGTCCACTGGCTGCTTGGCATGCAGCGTCCTCCATGTGCACGCTTCCTTGTCCTTGGGAACTCGGAGTTTCCTGAGGGCAGGAACCATTTCTCCCCAAACCAGACAGAAGAGTCCCCACTCTCCAGCCCTGAGAGTGGGCACCACGTGTCCTTCCTTTGATCGCTCGCTCTAAGACAAAAAGGACAAAAGGTGTTCGGATCCTGGAGTCAAGTGGCTGATTTATGACCGATAAGTAAATGGCAGTGAGTCATGGTGAGAGCCAGACAGGGCGAATGAATCTCTGCAGTGCTTACTCTCCCACTCTTCCTCGCCACCCCCTGACTTCAGTGATCCCCACGGAACCCCCTCCCTGCCAAGGAGGACCAGGCTGGGTTGCTGAGAAGTAGACTGCACAGTGGGCAGGGAGGAACCCTCTTTGGGCAGTGGTTGTCCTCATTAAAGCCAAGGAACTTGGGGCCAACACCTATGGCCATGCTCCCAACTGAGGTCAGCTGAGGTCAGATGCTCTTTAGGTGCTGGCTAAGAGTTGTTCAAAGATGCATTCCAAGATCTATGGGAGATCCGACGCTCTTCCTCAAAATGTTCCAGATTCCTCTAGGAGTGGGGATGGAGAGTGGGGAAGACTTTTCCTTCTCATCATTGCTTCTGGCTTTGAGCTCCTATTTTTCTCCAGTCAGATCAGGTTAAGAATCATCTTGCTGGTCCATGAGTGTTTTCACTGTTGTGAGCTATGGGTTTCAGCCCTTTTCCTTGCAGATTCCTCCTGTTTTCTTTTGCAGAGTAATTCAGCTGTTCCTAACCCCTACCTACACCTCTGCACCTCTCTATGAATTCAGCAAGATAGGTTCAAAGCCTTTATGTGTTTCAGTTCTTAAGCAGAGTCCCTCCTCCTAAGCCAGGCCAGGCTGGACAGGAGTGGTGGCCTTCCTGGATTTTTACATAAGGATGCTTACTTATCATAGATTCTTCTTTGAATTCAAAACCTGGGGGGCAGGGAGTTGTTACCTTGCTAGGAGCTTACCCATTCCCACTAAGATCATCATTCTGTTCAAACTGGGGGCTCCTCCTTCTCAAAACGCTCTTAGCCTTATCTCATAGCATTCCTCTCTCCACTCACCTCGGGAGTTGCTGCCAGGGGACCCACCTCGCTTCCACACAACTCCAGTGCTGGGGGGAGGCAGCAGAAAGCACCTGTGGCCACCTGGCCATTTGCGTGACTCAGAGGACTCAACCCCTGACCTCAAGGGAGTTTCCAGAGCCAAGAGGGAGGGCGGGAGGGAAGGAATCCATGAGCTGAGCGCAGACGGAAACATGGAAAGGATGTTGATTGCTATTTTCCTGGCCATTTATCCTGACTCTGATTACTCCCACTGTCATCATGGGCTGTCATTAAAGCCCAATTGAGAATGATAGTAAATGCCAACTGAGAATAACTTCAGATCCCTTGGCTCCAACAGTCCAACATAGGCATTCATACCATAAATTCCTTCTTTTTTTAAATTTTATTTTAAAGATTTTAATTAATTTATTTATTTGTCAGAGACAAAGGCAGACGCCTAACCGACTGAGCCAGCCAGGCGTCCCCATAAATTCCTTCTTGAGTTCAGTGTGTGTGTGTGTGTGTGTGTGTGTGTGTGTGTGTTGGGAAGGGGTGTTACTTTAACAGGCCAACTTGGATGCTTTCTTACGTTTTACGTTGAAAAGTATACAATGCATGTATTCCTTTCTTGCCTTGGCTTCCTGGAATCTCACAGATAATTAAGGGGTCAATAAAGGAACTAATTCAGACACATTAGCAAATACCTAACTTTATCTCTCTCCCTCATACTACTAATTGGTTTCTGATCTTTAAAGATTTTTTATTTATTTATTTGACAGAGAGAGACACAGTGAGAGAGGGAGCACAAGCAGGGAGAGTGGGAGAGGGAGAAGCAGGCTTCCCGCGGAGCAGGGAGCCCGATGCGGGGCTCCATCCCAGGACCCTGAGATCAGGACCTGAGCCGAAGGCAGACGCTTAACCACTGAGCCACCCAGGCGCCCCGGTTTCTGATCTTTAATATAATATAAATATATACATATAATTATCCTCTTTTATATGTGTGGTTCAATATTTTAAGGTGTCTCAAATTCTTCTTGGAAGGAAGCAAAATATAAATTATAAGTAATAATAATTAACATATACTGACTACTATCATATGCCAGGCACAAATCTAAGTACTGTAAACTCATTTAAGGCAACAGCTGTATGAGGTAAGAACTGTTAACCTCATATTATAGATAAAGAAACTGAAAAAAAAAAAAAAGAAAAGAAACTGAGCACAGAGAGGGGTTTTTTTTGGTTTTTTTTTTTTAAAGATTTTTATTTATTCATTTGACAGAGATAGACACAGCGAGAGAGGGAACACAAGCAGGGGGAGTGGGAGAGGGAGAAGCAGGCTTCCCGCTGAGCAGGGAGCCCGATGCGGGGCTCTATCCCAGGACCCTGAGCCTAAGGCAGATGCTTAACGACTGAGCCACCCAGGCGCCCCCTGAGCACAGAGAGGTTTAATAACTTGCTTTAGATAGCACAGCTAGGATCTGGGCAGTGTGGCTCCAGGGCAGGGACGCTAACCACCACACTAGAATAAATACAAGCTAGTTCAGAAGTTTAATTATGAACCATCAGGGTCAGTCCTCATCAGAACAGGGCTGGTATCCTAAGCAGTGGAGACCACCCATTCTTAATCTGCAGAGATTCCTCCCCACAGACCTTATTCTTGGTGCTGGGGTTGGGGGGAGGCAGTAAGATTTAGAATCCCTTCCCACCCCTTCCCAGGCCCACACACCGCCCCCCTCCCCAGCCCCTTTTAGTGTCTTTTCTGACATGTCCATCATCCTATCTACGTGTACTTTTTCCTTCACTATTATGGGAAGAATAGTGTTCTCTCTCTATCACTTGCATGGAGATATGAATTCAACCAGATTCACCGAGTCCCTACTGTGTGCCGAAGGCCGAGGTGTGTGCCAGGCATTGAAGTACAAAGGTATAAGCCAGACCCCGCCTTCAAGGGACCGCAGTCTCACAGGGCTACACAATGAACTATAACACCAGCCTATGAGCTATGGAGTTATAAAGAAAGGAGGAAGTGACTAATTGCAATGGGGAGTGGGAGGTTGTGGTGAATCCAGGAAGGCTTCACATAGGAGGTGACACAGAAGCTAGGTCTTGAAGGAATGAATAGCCTTTTTGATGGGCAAAGACGTGAACAAAGAGAATTCTAGGCTGAGCCCATAATATGAGCAAAGGCACAGTGGGATCAAAGTGCAAGTGTGTGTTTAAGAAACCCTGAGAAGGAGGTTAACTGAGCTTAGAGGCTGGCCCAGATTATAAAGGCCTTGAAGGCCCAGCTTCGAATTTGAACTTCCTGTAAGGAGGCTTCAAAGGATTTTAAACAGAAGAGAAAGATAAATCTGTGGTTAGAAGGAGTTTTTACGGCAGAGGATAGATAGACTGAGAAAAGGGTGTGAAGGGGAGCATTTCAGGCAGACAGACCGTGTAGGAAACTGTTGTGATTGTCCAGGCGAGACCTGATGGCAGAAGCTTTAGTGATGCGGAGTAGAAGCTGTTTCAAACGGATGATTAACAGGGCTGGGTCCCTAACTGGATATGGGGTATCAGCTCAGGCAGTAAGCCCCCTGGAGATATGTCACCGAATCAGGAGATCTGGTGATCACATATCCTACTGGACCCCAAGGAGTCAGCAGTGTGGAGCACAGATCACAGATGAAGGGAGAGACAGGGTGGATCTCCTAGCCATGCTCTCTTGCCACAGATAAGCAAACAGGCTCAGGGCAGTGGCTCCCAGTCTGGCCACCCGGCCCCTTCCCTGGAACCATATGATCAAGAGCTGGGGCTGAGCCGCAGGACAGTTGACAAATACCATGGACCCCGAGCCAGTAGGCCAGGGGCAGGACGCTGCAGGCCCTCTTCTGCAGATTCTTCCTTGTGTCCCTCTTTCTTGAGTCTGCCTCTCTCCACACTTCAGGCCCCACCCCAGGGGGGTGGTCTCTGGCTGTCACAGCTGTGATTCCTGCCTGCCCCAGACACCCAGCCCCGGGAGGCCTGGCCCCATTATGGTTCTGCCAAAACAACATCTGGGGAAGCTCCTATCGTCTCAGGGCCTCTTGTTTTCTGTCTGGAGATGAAGGGGGTTTATCCTGGGCCCCTGGGAGTGAGGATGAGGAGGGTTTACAACGTGTCTGTCCTCTAAGTTTGGGAAAGAGGCAATAAATTCAGCTTCAGATCTGCCTCTGCCCCCAAGTCCATGTGTTCCCCTGGCGGGTTTCCGGCACTTTCAGTCACACCTTCTAGTACCATTGGAGAAGGCCCAGAGGATGAAGGTGTGGGAGGTCACATTCTTGGGGGACCTCCAGGATAATAGACTTTTAACAGATAGTTTCCATCCTTTTGCTCGGATGATACACCTAGGGAGTCACAGAAGCAAAAACACATCACTGGGGACCTTTCCAGCCACATACTGGTCTGGCCATCTGTCCACATCTCCCCCCCCACGCCCTCCCCCCAGCTCCTACCTCGTCTCTCACTCACTCTCTCTCTCACACCCTCAGCCATCCTTGCCTTGCTTTGCCTTTCCCCTGCTGCCGGCCAGGCTGGCGAAGGAGGGGAGGAAAGCAGAGCGTCCCTTTGCCTGTGGATGCTAGTGGGTCAGTAGGGTACAGCAGCTGAGGAGCAGCCCTCAGGGAAAAAGCTATCTTTGGGGAAGCAGATTCCCTCCCTCCACGGGGCCTGGCGTACCATCAGCCTCAGTTACAAGTTTGATGAATTAATAACACTTTCCAGCTCTCTCCTAGAGGGAGGAGAGTGAGTCTGCAGGAGCCAACGTGATGCATGATGACGTAGGGGGCATGAAGGGGTGAATTTGGGGAGCACAAAGCAGGCCCTAAGAGCCCAAGTCCAAGAACCTGGAGGCCTCACCCCTCCAAGCCACGAAGGTAACCCTGTGGTCTCTCAGGTCCTCCCCCCTCCCCCCAGAGCAGAAGGGGCAGTTCCCTGCCCAGCACTCTGGGTCTCAGGTCTCCTGGCTGAGCCTGGCTCTCCGGGGCCCTGGGTTCGCTTTTCTCCCAAAGCCCAGTCAGGACTAAATCCCCACTCCTCCTGGCGCTAGTTACTGTCTGGAAGGCAAACACCGTCATCCACATACCGCTCTGTACATGCCCTCCAATACTCTGACTCCCACAGCCTCCCCTCCGGACCCCTTCACCAGGCCCCCTTTGGTCCAGCAAGTTCCCCCATATCTTCAACCCCTCTGAACATTTTTGTTACCTCGTGACCTTAACTGAAGCCAGCTATACCCCAAAGGCCCCTCGGGGGAGCTTGTCTCTGTGTCACACCCCGCACCCCTCAGGCTCATACAGGGGGGCAGAGTCCTCCTCGCTCGGCATTACCTTTTCCTGGCCATCGTTCCCCATCACCTTCTCTGAGGTCTATTCTGTCCCCCTGGAACATCATCTTTGCCCTCCTGCTCACTCCTCATTGAGCCAAGATCTTGCACCTGCCAGCCTTCCAGCTTTTCTCCCCACCCCAATCTCCTGCCACTGCCCAAGGAAGCTTCAACGTCTGTGTGAACAGCTGAACTCACTCTGTCCCTGGGCTCTCACTCTCCCGACTCCATGTCGCCAAGTGACCATGTCCTGCTGTCAGCCCCCAACACCCACCACTCCCCTGAATCTCCAGAGCCTGGCACCCAGGCGTTGCTGATAGAGACTTAGTAAGCCTGGGCAACTGATTATCCAGGGTCGGGTTAAAGATGTCGGCCAGACTGTGAGACTGGTGACTAGAAAAAGAATCATAATGCCATTGAGAGAGAGAAAGAAATCAGAAGTGGGGAAGAAGGGAGAAAAGGATCTTTATTTGTTACATGTTGAGGTTACAATACCGGTAAAATATTTCAGAGATGTCCAGTTCTCAGTCAGAAAAAAAAAAAAAAAAACCAACCAGTAGCTGGGAGCTCAGTTGTCAAGTTGGGGTTAGAGATGGTGGTTTGGGGTTTATTCTATATCGGGAGACAGTATAATTTTTTAAAACCCAGCATATCTCCTTGAGAAATGGTAACCATCGCGTGGCCTCGGAAGGACGTGACAGTGAGGGGAAGGTACCACGGTGAACTGGTCTTAGGTGCCAGTCACCACTGAGCAGGAATGTGGGACCAGTGTTAACAGATTCAGGTTTTTAAAGAGAAATCACAATTCTAGGGTTTAAAAACATAGGACACTTCCGAATAGTCAAATGTTGACAACTAATTTTTAAAGCACTTAAAACCCTCTACGGGCCAGACAGAATATCTCTGTGGTCAGCTCTGCCTCGGGGGCTACCAGTTTGTGGCTTCTGAGCCACACAGGTGGCATTTGGGAGAGAGAGTTGAGGAAATTGGGAAGAAATCAGGGACTGTGCTGTGGGGAACATGAGCCTCCCGGGCTCCCAAGCTCACCTGTGGGTATGCCCGGGGCTTAGAGAGGCCCTGAGTTTTTTAGCCACTGGGCATCTGGTGAGCTCCCAGGTTAGTGGCAGCAAATGGAAGCTGGCGTCTGCCACGGATGTCTCTGTTCATTATCTGGAAGTTGGGTGGCAGCCGCTGAGGTTCTGATACTTTCCAGCTTAGATGCCACTTTGGGGAGGAGCCCGCAGCCTTCACCCAGCCACCCACTGTGGCCATCTCATCCCACCCTGGAAAGATGCCCTGTACCCCAGAGCGTCTGAGTCCTAGCTGGAGCAGGCATCTGGGCGAGCACATCCTAGGTAAGGCTTACCTTCCTAACAGGAAGTGACTCTGTGGTCGAACTTAGCTGCTTTCGGGACCACTAAGTCTTCTTTTGCTCCTATATCTTCAGAGCAAGTGGAGGAAGTGTTACTTTTTTAGCTTTCAGACTCTTCTCCACTTCTCCACAGGTTCTCAGAAATGGTCCTGAGGGACTCAGAAATTGTTGTGACCCAGGGATTAGGAAGCCCTTCACATATTTATATTTTACCAAGCCTTCCTTCAGGCCAGATGGGTAGTTTTCCACTTAACCCTCAACCCTAATCATCTTTGCATTAGCTATTTCTGTTCCTGTTCTCGGTTCACTTTGGGGCAGGTGAAGGGGTTTAAAGACAGAAATTTTTAAAAGAGCTAACATCCTCAGTTTCATATAGTCTTCATGAACAGGTTTGAAGGACAATGTCAGTTTCTTCTTTCATTCCTGTCTCTGATTGTAAAGAATAACTCCCAGACGGGCTGGCCTAGGGCTGCTCTTGAGAGGTACGACTTTGTGAGATGACAGGGGACCCCAAAAGATGTCCTGGGCATGACCCAGCAACACTCGCAAAGAGTGATGAATATATTTGGCAGTATTTCCAGCCTGATTAGGAAGTGAGGAAGAGGCGTCTGGTCCTTCCGGGGTGGTGTTTCTTATCAGCCCTGGGCAGCAGAGTGAGGTTGTCACCAGTGGGGTCTGAAAAGAGGAAAGATCAAATTGGCATCTGTATCAGCTGCACTCAGACATACCCCGCCAGGTCCACTCTGCCCGCCAAAACACGCACTCCACCAAAGCATCCATACTTCACAAAATGACATTCCTCAATATATACTAGTATAAGTACATTTTTTAAAAATGATTTTATGGGGTGCCTGGGTGGCTCAGTCGTTAAGCGTCTGCCTTCGGCTCAGGTTGTGGTCCCGGGGTCCTGGGATGGAGCCCCGCATCGGGCTCCCTGCTCAGCGGGAAGCCTGCTTCTCCCTCTCCCACTCCCCCTGCTTGTGTTCCCTCTCTCACTGTGTCTCTGTCAAATAAATAAAATCTTAAAAAAAAAAAAGATTTTATTTATTTATTTGACAGAGAGAGACAGCGAGAGAGGGAACACAAGCAGGGGGGAGTGGGAGAGGGAGAAGCAGGCCCCTGCCGAGCAGGGAGCCCGATGCAGGGACTCCATCCCAGGACCCCGGGACCACGACCTGAGCCGAAGGCAGACGCTTAACGACTGAGCCACCCAGGCGCCCCATAAGTACATTTAACACCTATAAACACATAGCTATATTCCCTCCTACCCTCAAACATCAGAGCACACAACACACTGAAGTGTGTACTCACTCAGATATATATATGCTGCCCTCCCTCCCCACGCTGGTACACACACACATGCACACACAGAGACCCACAAGAACTACACACTGCACAGTGTGGGAGTGAGCTGATGTCATCTCTCTAGAATACCTCAGTCCAGCCTCTGCCAGCAGATCAGCTTCGCTCAACCTCAGGGTTCCACATGTGGTCAGGAAACTGAGAGATACCCTTGGCGACCAAGCCAAGACCTTGGAGGCCTAACAGGACACCAGGAAAGACAAGAGTCGCACCCAATGGTCCGGGGAGTAGAGAGCAAGGCCTGTGTGATGACCCCACAGACGAGGCCAGAGCTGAGGCCCGAGGAGAGGGACCCTGTTCTGGGGGTGGGGTTTGGTCTGAGGAGGGCAGCGTGGGACGCTGCGTGTCACTCTACAGTGGGCCACATGGGTGGGTCAGACAAATGGGCGAGCTGGGCATCCAGAACCAGGGGAGTCAGCAGGTCAGGATCCCAGGGCACAGAAGAGGCACAGGTTGACGTCCACCCCCGCCGCCCCCACTGCTGCCCCCTTGGCAATGGCTGGGGTCACAGGTCAGCACCGTGTGTCAGGGCAGTGCGTGTTCAGAAGTCAACTCAAGGTCCCTTGGGCGGAGGGGGGAGAAATGAATGAGGAGGAAGAGGAGCAGGAAGAAGAGGAGAGGGGGGAGGGGGAACCCACCGTCCTTACCCTGTGCTCCAATTACACCTTGACAAGGCCAAGGAACGGGAAGCGGCACGCAACATGCAAAGGGAAGAAGTGAAACTTGGACTTTTGCGCTTCTAAGGATCTGGTCCTAGCAACTGAAGGGCAGTTTCAGGAAATTTCAAAAAATAATTTGGACAGCTATCATATATTTGCCCTCATAAGAAACGGATTGAGAATGCAAATCCTGAGTTGGGTACAATTACACTGCATAGTGACTTGGGAACTTTGAGTGTGGGATAAATTAAGCCTCCTCTCCCTAGGCTTGTGAGTAGAAAGGAAAGAGGATGAGGAAGTAGGGGGAGTGCCTTCCGGTTCCTATGGATGCCCTACACAGAGTTCAGGAACTAATCACCAATGAGGAGGCGAAGACATATCTGGGTAATGGAGGAGCGTCAGGGATAAGACCTTGTTCCTCCCCCCAAATGCACCCTGTTTGCCCCCAGTTTGTCGCACCATCACCTGGAAGAACAGCTCTGTAGAACCACGTGGAACTGTGGGCCATGCCATTTTAACAACAGCACAGAGACTCCAGGGGCCAGTGAAAAGGGCGCCAAATTTGAAGTCGGCAGATGTGGTCCTGGCTCTGTTGAGAAGATACAAATGACATGTGACCTGCTGAGTGATACAAAAATCTACATAATGACAGAGTTCTGTTTCCTAAGGCAAAAAACAGGTGATGGTCTGTCAAAAGACTTTTTTTTTTAATCAGTTCTGGACAAAAGCAAGGCCCAGAACACCCAACCCTTGTCAAAGACACACCCAGGCAGATGTTAAGTATTTTCCGATTCAAGCGCTGAACCGCCCTGTATACTTATCTATACTTTGATCTGTTTCCCTGACTTCCTTGGTAGTTGCCCTCGGTCAGTTCTGGTCTGGGCGACACCTGGTCTCCCTGGATAATGCACTGTAGGTCTTCCTGTTTCCACTCCCAAGCCTGCTTTCTGTAACGAATCATTTTCCTCTCAGCAAGCAGAGGGAAGAGTCTCATCTGGCCTGGTCCAGCTTTGGGGAGGAGCTGGTGAAGAGGCCATCTAAGAGATGTGTTCCAGGGCATCTCAATGAGCTAGATGAAGCCGTGGAGCAAAATATTTGAAATCTAAACGGTGCTGGACAAATGTAGGACAAATGAGCATGGTAACCTGTTTTCAAGCAGCCTGCAGACTGTTGTTGAGATAAAATGTCAACCTCTAAAAATATCCCTAATAATACCAAACAATAGATTATAAATGCCATATAAATGGTACAGATAACCATTAATTCTGTAGAGGGAGAATGGTCAGTGCAGGTTTTCAGGGTGGAAGACCCAGCTTCAGCTGTGCCTTCAGGAGTGTGGGAGGGAGATTGGGAGAGGTGGGAAGGAGGCATTGAGGTGTCCAGGACATAACGGCATGAGCCCCTGTTCAGCAGAGCCAGACATCTTCAGGCATACCTGGAATGGGGGCCATGTTACAGAGCAGGGATGGGGATCATGGGCAAAATGTTGAGGGCTCTGGGCTGCAGAGCTGCTCTGATGCTTAGAGAACAGTGAGGAGAATGACGCTGGAGCACAAAGTGGCAGAAACCTAAAAAAGTGGATGGGGCCACATTATGAAAGATCTTAATAGCAGGCAAAGGAGTCCAGACTTAAAGCAGTAGGCAAATGGCGGTGGAGGGTGTTTCAGAACGATCTGAGCAAGAGAGCAAGTGAATGCAGACTTTTGGGAATGCAGTTCTCCTAACAGTGGGAAGGGTAACTTGGGGATGGGATTTGACAAGTCTACTGCAATCATCTAGATAATGAAGAAGTAACAGGTCTTGCGGCTGGATCTTAGGAGCAAAGTACAAGGAGAAGTCAAAAGTGAGTGTGAGTTTTCAGGATGGAGTGCCTGGGGAAGTGATGGTATCTCTGACAGAAATGGACATCAGGACATCTCCAGGACAGGAGGAGACAGTGGGCTTGGACTGACACTGAGGTGGTGGCTGGACACCCAAGGGCGGGACAGAGCAGGTGATGGGTGTGGCAGGACGAAAGGACACAGACTATGCAGCCGAGAAAGTCAGTTGTGAAAAAGTAAACATCAGAGTGGACAATGTGAATAGGGTTTCTCTGAGGAAGGCAAGTGGAGAGAAGAGGGAGAGGAGTGAGGGGATCCAGAGAGGGAACAGGGGCGGGAGGGGATCCAGGGCTGACACAGCTGGGGAAGGAGGCTGAGAAGCCTGGCGTCAGGTGCCCAGGAAAAGCAGGAGGGACTGCCTCCAGAGGTGGCCAGCAGGGCCCAGAGTTCAAGAAGAATAAGAATTGACAGAGGCCATTGGGTTTGAATCACTTAACAAATATATACGGAGCACCTCCTATGCCAGATGCCTGATGTGGGTGAGAAGTTAGCCCCATCGAGGGGACATCTGCTGAGCCCCTGTGATGGTGCCAGGCCCTGAGCACAGTCCCGCCTGTGGACCCTGGAGACTGAGGCTGGGTTCTTTCGCCCAGAAGCCCGTGTTTACAAAAGCTTCAATCCACAAGGAGGAAGGACAGGAGAGAGAGGGCTGGGGCACGAAGGGAGGAGGAGGAACAGGGAGTAGATGGGAAAATGTGTGCAGTTGAGAGCAAACCACTTATTAAAAATTTTTGGCATTTAAAGGAAAGGGAGAGCTAGAAAAACAACTTGAGGGGACAGAAAAGCCTTACAACACTGCCGTCAAATAGGTAAGACTTGGATGCTACTAGGCAGGAGAAAAGGCATTGGTGTAGAGGAAGGGCAGAACTTGTTTGGGGGAGGTGAGATTACTGTCGAAGTAAATGGAAGATTTAGTCCACAGTTCCGAAGAGCCTAGAGAAACCTGTTTAACAAAGACGGCAAAGCGGTAACATGGTGACACAGCGTCCGGGTGAGTGGTTCTGACAGTGGGGATTGGAAAATGTGGGAGCCGCGAGGGAGAGGTGGTATCAGCAAAGGAAGGCTTCTTGGAGGAGGTGGCCGGTGACCTAAGTCTTGAAGGACTGGCGGAGAGGAGAGGTCCAGGCATTCCCAGCGTGGAGCGAACTGGGCGCAGCTCTCCCCGGCCGAGCGGCTTCGGCCCCTCCCCGGCTCCCCTTTTTCTCCCCGCGCCACCTCGGCCCGCAAGCCCCGCTCGGGTTCCCAGCACTGACGTCAGCAGGCGATGACCTCAGCGCCGACAAGGCGGCGGGGGCGGGGGCGGGGGCTAGCGGCCTGGCCCGGCAGGGGAAGCGCGCGGGGCGGGGCGGGGCGGGGCGGGCGTATGGCCCCGCCCCCATCCGCTGGCGGTGGCCAATGGGTGACGCCGCGGGCTCCCCCTCCTCTCGGAACAGTATGAAAGGCGCGTCCCGGGTAAAGTCCGGGCAGAGCCCGAGAAGCGGCCGAGCGAACGGAGGAGCCCTGCAAGCCAGCACGTCCCACCGGAGCCCTCTCACTGCTCCCCGCCGCTGCCACCGCCGCCCGAGCCGCGCAAGACATGAGCCAGGCCCGCTGGACCGGGAAGAGAACAGACATGCTCCCGGAGATCGCCGCCGCCGTGGGCTTCCTCTCCAGCCTCTTGAGGACCCGGGGCTGCGTGAGCGAGCAGAGACTAAAGGTTTTCAGCGGGGCTCTCCAGGAGGCACTAACCGGTGAGCACCGCCGAGGATCCTGGTTCCGTCGAGCCCCGCCGCTGGGGCTGGGCCCCCCTTCCTGCCGGGGCCGTCTTTCGTCTCCTCTTAGGGCAGGGCTCCCCTCGAGAGCAGCTCCGGGACTCGGTTTCCCTCCAGCCTGCATCCCCCCACTCCCCTGGGTCGTGTCTCCCCTGCGCGGCCCCGCGCTCGGGTCTCTGTCCGTGACGGTTCTGGTCGGGCGCGTGCCTCCACACTGTCGCGGACGCAGACCCTTGTCCTGGAGTGCGAGCCCAGGCGCCGGCTTCTGTCCAGGGAGAGGAGGCACCTGCGGGCCCGAGTGCGAGCTCATTCCCCTTACTGAGACTCCCGGGGGCGCTGGGCGCGAGGCAGCCCGGCCAGCCAACGGGTCGTCATGGGGGAAGAAGGCGCAGTTGAGCCTTCTCAACAACTTGGATCCTTAGCCGTGGTTCTTCCAGCGGCGCGGGGCTGTGCTGTGCCCGGGCCCGTTGTTGACTCGTTCGGAGTTGGGATCCCGGCCCCCTTTGTGTGCTTTGGCCCCCCCTTAGCCATCTGCCACCCATTATGGTCCTGAGAAAGCCTTGTGGGTAGTACCTGCGCTCTGCTGGCCTGTGTGCTGGGGGCGGGGGCGGCGTGAAACGGGAGGTTGACAAGAGATAAGCCGCGGCTGCCTGGGGAGAGACCTACCTCCCAGCTGTTTCTAGCCGGTTGGCCGCCGGTCTCAAGCAGCGATAGCCATCTCCAAGCGTGCCCACACAGATCCTGCCTTCTGAGGAGCAACATACGTTTCATCAAAAAGCACCCAGTTTTGACTCCTCTAGCCACTGCAGAAGGTCCCTCTGGCTTTTGAAGGAGGCAGAGGGAGCCTCTGGGGCCCAGGGTGGGAGACACAATGACTTGCTGTGGGTCTGACAGTGATGGCAGCCTTGCTCGCCTCGCAGCTTCAGCTCACAGGTCTCCAGAGGCCCTGCCTGGACACGTCCTCCCCAGTCTCACCCATCCTTCTTAAACAGTATGCCGGAAGCAATACACCAGCTACTTGGGATTGCCCCAGAGCTATGCGACTCCCTCCCCATACACACTCACATCCTTGTCCTAGGAGTGAGGGGGGAATCTCATAAAGTGTTCTCTGCTTCAGTGACAGGAGGGTTTTAGGAGGGTCCTGCAACTCCTGAGAAAGCACATCGCTTACTTAAAATCTCTGGGTTCCTTCCTCTACTCCTATCCCTTCATCCCCATCCCCCCATGTGGTGGCCTTCACATCCCAGCTGCTCTAACCAGGGCATCTCCCTCGTGTTCCGTCCCCACAGAGCACTACAAACACCATTGGTTTCCTGAAAAGCCGTCCAAGGGCTCCGGCTACCGCTGCATCCGCATCAACCACAAGATGGACCCCATCATCAGCAAGGTGGCCAGCCAGATCGGACTCAGCCAGCCCCAGCTGCACCAGCTGCTCCCCAGCGAGCTGACCCTGTGGGTGGACCCCTACGAAGTGTCCTACCGCATCGGGGAGGATGGCTCCATCTGCGTCCTGTATGAGGAGGCCCCGGTGGCTGCCTCCTATGGGCTCCTCACCTGCAAGAACCAAATGATGCTGGGCCGGAGCAGCCCCTCGAAGAACTACGTGATGGCGGTCTCCAGTTAGATCCCCGGCCACCCCCACCAGGCACTCTACTGTACTCATTCTGCCGTGACAACAGGCCACTGCATACCTCAACCTGGGGAACTGTATTTTAAATGAAGAGCTATTTATATATATATTATTTTTTTTTAAGAAAAGGGGAGGAAAAAAACCAAAAGAATTTTTTTAAAGAAAAATCCTTAAAGGGAGCTGCTTGGAAGTGGCCTCCCCAGGTGCCTTTGGAGAGAACTGTGGTGCGCTTGAGTCTGGGAGCCAGTGCCTGCCTCACGGGAGTGGGGAGGAGAGAGGGGGCGGGCCTGGCAGGGGTGAGGTGGGGAAAGCTTGGCTGGCCCCCCAGGAAGATGTGAGAGGGAGCAAGCAAGGTCAGCAACTGTGAATGAGAGCGGTCAGGATCTGCCGTGCGGCGGGGAGAAGAGAGGCCGAGTTCAGACCTCTCGCTCTCCGGAGCAGGGCACCTGCATCCCTGGCCCCTCTCCTCCTCAGGGGCATTCAAGCCTGGACTTTAGTGATGCTACGTTGCCTAATCTTCTACTTTTCCAGTGAGATCCAGGGCAGAGAGTGAAAAAGGCCTCTCCCAATTGCTTCTGTCCTAAGTGGCTTTTCTTGAAATCATGACTTATTTCTGATTCTGTGCTCAGGGGCCTGTAGATGTTGCTTCCCAGGCAGGAAACAAAAGCTTTTTGTTTTGTGGGGGGTCGGGGGAGTAAGGCAGGAGTTAGAGGTTATTGGGGTTGGGACGGAAGGGTACTCTGCACAAAACCTTTGCTTTGCTGTGTGCTGCTCTTTGTGTGAGTATGTGTGGTGAATAACTTGGGTGATTTGCAACGGAATTTTGGGACCCAAAGAGTATCCACTTGGGGATACTTGTTTTTGGCCAAAACCCTTCTTTTTGGAACCACATGAAGTCCTGATGCTGCTGCCATTATCCCTTCGAGAGTTGGCTCAAAAGCTACAGGGAACTCCAGGTTCTTGATTACTGCCTTCTTTTTCAAAGCACAACACTCCTCCCTGACTCTCCCACACTTGTCCCCTTCGGGTTGGGTCATAGAGCCACCCAGTTTTCCAGAACAAGAGCTCTCACTCACTGTGCAATATGGCCTCCTGGGTCCCAGGAGAGTCTGAAGGAGCCCTGGCTCTCAGAACCTCCTGGTGCCCTGGAGGGCTTAGGGAACTCTCCCTCCGTCCTCGGGACTCTGGCTGGCTGGTCAGCCTTGCAGGTATTCCTTGGCTGAATGGGAGAATGCCCCAAGTTCTGCAGGACTACTTGGTATTCTTGTAGGGCTGACACTAAAAGCCACAATCCTGGGCATTGTTTTTGTTTTTGTTTTTGTTTTTGTTTTTCCTCCCTGGTGCTCAGAGCACCTGTGGGGAACTTGCTGTCTCAGTACAATCCAAGTTTGTAGACTTGTGCAATATTTACTGTTCTGGGTTGGAGCCCATGGAAATCCATACTGGGAAGAAATCCCCTTCCTTCGGTTTTTCAGTGACATTAGTGAGGGTTCCCTCAGAAGGCCTTGAGTTTCCCAACCCCGAATCACTTTAGAAGGACATAGCTAGAGCATCTGGTCGACTTGGCTCCCCTTCTGTCCAGCGTAGTAAGAAACCTTTCTCCCCCCCCACCCGCCCGAGGGTCCCTGCTCCACTGCCAGTCCCCTTCCCTGGATTCCTGAACTACTACGTTCTGACACAAAGGTGCTATTTACCAAACACTCTCCCCACCTACCGATTCCTGCCAGTTCTGCCTCCTTTTCAACTCTAGACTCCGAGCTGCCTTCCCAGACCCTGCTTCCAGCCTTTCTTGCTTTAAAGGTAACTTCAGGCCCACAGACCCAAGAGCTCCTTTTCTGGCCTGTGGGTGGAAACGAAGCTGTGAATCCCCACAGATTGTGGTGTTGCATCTTGTCTGCAAACAGGTCCCTGCCTTTTTAGAAGCAGCCTCACGGTCTCGTGCTTGATCTTCTCTTGTTTTTCTGATGTTCACTTTAAAAACAGCAAAACACCCAGAGCTGGACTGTTGAGCAGGTCTGTTTCTCCTATTAAGTAAAAATAATAGTCCTATGTTTGTAAGCTATTCTGACAGAAAAGACAAAGGTTACTAATTGTATAATAGTGTTTTTATATGGAAGAATGTACAGCTTTATGGAAAATGTATGCGCTTTTTTTGTTACTTTAATAAAAATGTAGCACATGAAGCTGTGTGGTATAGAGAAGGGCACATTCCCACATCAGCCTTTCCCTTGGATCCAAGTCCTTTCTTGGTGTCTCGGTATTTCTCTTTGGTGATATTCCAAAGACCTATATAGCATGTGCTGGTATAAAAGAAAAATCTAGTTGTGTGACTCCTTTCTTCATCCTTTAATGAATGTTATCACTTCCCTGTGACAATGCTGGACAAGACAGGGTTCTACACTGAGCACTCCTGAGTCTGGCCAGGTCTCATGCATCTGTTCTTAGTAGACCTCGGCTGTGCTCATTTGCTCATTCAGCACGTGTGTACTGTCTGTCCGCATGAGGCACTGATAATTATTACACATGATTATAAGACTCATAGCCCAAGTCTCAGACTGAGGTGAGCCGAGGACACTGAACCCCTTCCCAGGTTGGGACAGAATTGTGGGAAAGTTCCAGGTCCAGGCTCTCCGTTACCTCCTGGGACTGCCATTTGGTACCTCCACTCCTATTAGACAAGAGCGGTTGGGCCTCCGGATCTGGGCACCGGAGCCCAACGTGTGACTGGAGACCAAGACTACCAGTGAGCTAAAGAGCATGTACTTGTGACAGCAAAGGTTTGAGAGCCAAAGGTCTGTTACCAATGTATTACTCCCTCTGGCTATATGGATCATATATATGCAAGGAAATGAGAATAGTCTTCATCATCCCGGACTCTTGTGCTCTGTCCATGAGGCTTTAACAAGGCTTCTGCACCCCAACCCCACTAAACAAGCTCAGCAGTTCCCACGGAGGTCACAAGGACATCGTGGACCTGGGCTAGTTTTTTTTTCCCGGCCAGAGGTGGGCTGTATTTAAATTTTGAACACATTGATTCATGAACAGAACCACCCCCCATCAAAACACACTTCATTTCACACCTCCATGACCCTCCTCAACAAACCTGCGGTTGGCTTAGGTGTCCCAGGTGGCAGGGAGACCAGAGAGGCTGTGTATGGTACAATGGGAGGGTAGAAGAGGCAGGAGATGGGGCCGGGGGGAGCCAGCTCATCTGTCTCACAAATAGACTTGGTTATAAGGACCCACTTGTGTCAAGAGGTTATTTGAAGGAATGGTCCCATTTTTGTCTGTAGCTTCTAACAAATGTCCTAGGCACTCATTTGTAAGGACCCGCCTTTGGGGATGTAAGGATGGGGTTAAGGTTGCATTTTTGCCCCTCCCGGTGTGTTATTCTTGTCAGCACCTATCTTCTTGTTTCCTAACAGGCTCCACTCATGAAGGAGATTTCATTATGTTCCTACTGTCTGGCAGAAAGCCCGAAAGGGAGGGTTATCTGGAGGTCAAGGGGACATCATCACCCACCTCTGTCTCTAAGCCAGGGTGACTGCGAAATGGCAGATTGATTTGGGGATTGTTCTCGGCTCCTGGTAGCCTGATAGTCCCTCAATTGACACGGGAGTGTTCTGTGACCGAGCAGGATGTCATTTACTTTAGATCTGACCCATTTCAGCAGCGGCGGCAAGTACCCCTTGGCCAGCTGGGGGTACAGGGACTGTGGACCCAAACAGTTTGAGGATTTGCAGCTGGTGGCTTTCATGTGTTCAGGGACTGGGTGTTGGTTGGTCCATTCTGCTCCCAGCATCCCCACTTGGAACACCGTGCCAGCCTAGGAGACCTGCGCTCGGTCAGCTGTTTCTGGATGATAACGCACTGTCCAGAGAGTGTAGACGTGGCCTGGGAGCTGCCGATTAAGAGCCCATCCCAGCTTCTGATAAGGACGTTTGGGTGGGGGAGGCCTTGATGCTTCAACAAGCAAGCCCAGGGGGAAGAAACCTTCCCCTGTGAGTCGGACATCAGCCTTCTAACAGCCTTACGTAAGCCAGGACAGTGAGGACTCCTGGCTTCCAGGCCCATACTGGCACCAAGGCCCAGCAAAGCATGATGCAGCGGAAGGAGTTCTGGGCAGAACCTGGGTTGTAGTCCAGGTTCTTCCTAACTAGCTGTGTGAGTTTGGACAAGCCCCTCAATTTTCCTGTCTCAGAAATTAGGGAGTTAGATTAAATGACCTCTGTTCCTTTCTTTGGCTTTTGATTCTAAATCATCTCCATTATCCTGGCAATCACGGAGGGCAAATTAGCACAATTATTATCATTATTTTCAATTAGATGAACCAGAAGGTCATTTGGGTTGGGAAGTGGAGAAATAGTCTTCCCCTCGCTTGAATCTGACTCCGGCCTATGATAAGGTTTCAATTTCCACAGACAGTGAGGCCGTGCTGCGGAGGTTAGCGGCTCAGGCTCTGGGGTTAGGCCATCTGGGGGTCTGATCTCGCCTCTACCACCTACCTTCTGGCTCTGCCACCTGGAGCAAGTTACTTCAACCACGCCCCCATTTCCCCATTTGTAAAATGGGACTAAGGATAGAACCCATCTCAAAATGTTGAGGACGATTTAAATGAGATCTAAACCACTTAGAATAGCCCTTGGCATATTTAAATACTCTACAAAGGAGAATTGGAGTTTTAAGTAGAAGTTAATCTGAAATGGTCGTGAGATGAATAAGGACACTCTGACATTCTGCTAACTGGGAGGAAACCATTATTTAAGGAGTATTTCTACTAGAGCCTCTGGGATAGCGGCAGTTAACAACATCTGAGCAGCCTGTGTCCTCCCCCATTGAAAGATGATTTTCAATCCTTTGCTTAAAATTCTTCACAGCCAGGACGCCTGGGTGGCTCAGTCATTAAGCGTCTGCCTTCAGCTCAGGTCATGATCCCAGGGTCCTGGGATCGAGTCCCACATCGGGCTCTTTGCTCAGTGAGGATCCTGCTTCTCCCTCTCCCTCTGCTGCTCCCCCTGCTTGTGCTCTCTCTCTCTCTCTCTCTCTGACAAATAAATAAAAATCTTTAAAAAAAAAAAAATCTTCACAGCCCTAAGGCGTCTGGCTGGCTCAATCGGTAAAGCATGTGACTCTTGATCTCAGAGTTGTGAGTTGAAGTCCCACAATGGGCGTGGAGCCCACTTAAAATAAAAACAAAACAAACAAACAAAAAGTCTTCACAGTCCAAGAGCCCTTCCTGATGTCAGGTAGCCTGGAAGAGGTACTCCATAAATCTCCGCAGAATGAATGAATGCACTCATGTCTGATCTTTGCCATTCTTGCTGAAATGTACCACGTCCTCCTTGCCAGACATTCGACCTCACTGGCTGGAGGGGAGCTCTGACCTCTTGGCTCCGTCAGCTGCTTGTGGATTAATACCAAACTGGGCTATGTGCTCATTCACACACAGAGTGGGTGGGGAAACGGATTTTCCAATAACAACTTTGCTTATCTCCATCCTGCCCACGGGTGGAATCAACCCACGCGTTCCTTCCGGGAAGAGAGAGAAATGGGGAAGCTGAGAAGGGCAAGCCTGGTGAGTTCTGGAGAGTTCTGGTTTTCCCTCTGCACCACTTCTTTGCAGAGCTGGCATGAAAAACATTTGAACTCGGTTTAAGAGGCTATCAGGGCCCTGGATAATGATCTTACACAAACAAGCACACTGAGATGTGTTGCCTGTCCTTTTCCCTGCTTTGAGAGGGGCCGGCTTCTCTGGGCACCCACAGCTCCAAGTCATTTTGCTCCCAGTTGAAGTGGCTCTACCACTCTCCACCCCTGTTCCCATAAACAAGGACAGGCCTTTACTCAACCCTTGTCCAGCAAACCTGTTGGGCTGCCCAGAGCACATCAGATAAGAGGAGGTTATAGCTGGGCAGGTTGGAGCAAGGGCAACTTTCTTTACCAGCACCAGCAGGGAGGGGCCATTTAAAGTTAGGTGGGCACCGGAGGAGCGAAGGGAGGGCCAGGTGGGCAGTGAAGGAGGACGGCCAGACAGAGGCTGCAGGGAACTCAGAGAGCGAGCTCAGGCTTTGTCTAAAAAGGACCCTGCTCTTTAGCTGTAGTCTGCTGTCCTCCTGGGAGACCAGTGATATCAGATATTGTGTTTTTTCAAGAGAAACCTGAAATCTAGACTTTTATTTCACATCTCCCTAAGTTCTAACGATGGCAACTATTTTTTTTTTTTTTAGGGGTAAACTGCTTTTAAGTACTTATTTGCGTAGGCTTCCCGTTTGTGACTTGTGATGCGCCTTGGACCACCTGGGAGTGGGGATGTAGGGCTTTCTGACCCCATCCCCCAAACTAGGATGAGACGGTGCTTTGAGGACATCGACAGCACTCTGTCACCATGGCCGTGATCTCTTGAAGGAACATTCTAGCATGTTCTTGATAGGACCGAGGGCACACATGGGGCCTCTGCTTCCCCTCCAAGGATTAGATCAGAAGCAGCTCAGCTCACCCTCAACTGGTGACCATTAACTCATGCCTGGGACTGTAGCCTCTGAGTCTTGGCTCAAGGAATGTTTTGCCTCCTCCTACCTACCCACTTCTGTCTGGTTAACTCTTGTCTCTCAAGCTTCAGATCTTCTCTTCCAGCTTTTCAGTGACATTGTCCCTTCCCATGCTGCCCAGTTTTTTCCTCGGTCCTAGTCCTTATAACCCTGAATTTACAGCTAGAATGCAGGCCAGAGACCTTACCTGAGCAGTGTCTGGCACTTAGTAGGTGTTAGTGAATATTGGTTGAACAGATGAATGTTAAAGTCGCCAAGAGGAGAAGCTAATAGATGAAAGGAATTTAGATAAGGGGTGGAAGAAAAGAATCAAGTCCCTTCAGGGTCTGCCAGTGAGGGGTCCCTGCTCAGGATAGCTAACCTGTGATTGCACCTTCTTAAGAAAACAATCCTTGGAATCTTGCAGGCTCTTAGGTCTCTAAGCACCTGCTATTGAAATGTAAATGTTACTTAGTGAGGGGTGGACACACTTTAAATCATAATGTAGGGGAACCTCAGTTATCAATTAACTCCCTAAAGTGGGTTTTCCCAGAAGGTAATCACCTGGACAGAAGGCTGGGCTAGGACATGTTTGGAAGGAATTCTGACCACAGTAGCAGGAGAGGGAGAACACACTCCAGAGATACTGAATACCACTCCTGTCCACAGAAATCCTTCCCAGTGTCTACTTTGGAGACCAGCTGCCAGGTGGTAGAAATACCTCCAAGCATAAGAGTTGGGGAGTAAGGGCCCCAGCTTCAGGTCTGACAAAAACTAGTACTAGATTAGTCTTTGACATCTTAGACTGGTCTCTTCCTCTTTCTGAGCCTCTGTTTTCTCATCTGTAAAATGAGTCCCTCGTGCTAAATCACCTCTCACCATCCCATTTCCATTTCCAGACAAAACAGGAAAATCTTGATTCTTCTGTGCCGTATAAGCCCCGGTCCTTCCGTGTCACACTTGAAATAACACAACAGCCTTCCACCTGCCGGCCTATGGGGCCTGGCCAGCAGCCTGGGGCCACCGCAAACTTCATTTTCCTCGTGCCATTCCCTTTCTGCTGCTGTCCTTTGCTGTTCTGAGTGTCCAAGATGGGGATACAAGGCACCCTGTGAAATGGCCTCACCACGCCAAGACCCCCCACCTTCTCAATTCTCTCCTGCTCACTTTCCTTGCAGCCATGACCACATCTGCAAGTCTCTCTACCCTGCCAGTTATCGTGGCCGCAACCCACTTGTCTAAGTACTCGAGGACAGGAGCTGCTACTGGGTGCTGAACACCCACTGTTACGAGGCGCCCTGCGGGGTGCCTTCCACAGAGCCTCTCTCCCGTAATCTCCACAAGCACCCTGGGAGATACTGTCACCTCAGGATCACAGATGAAGGAAGCAAAGCACCAGTAAGGAGAGGGGGCGGTGGTGGAAACAGATTCAGAATCTGGATGTGTCTGTCTCCAGGGTCCATGCTTTTTTTCCCTTCACCGGCCGCCTCTCCAGGATGCCTTCCCTGAATAATTCCGGGAGACCCCTTGTGCTCTTGAAAAACATTCTCACCTCGAGGCTTTTCAACATTGATACCTATGGTTTAAAACTGCTTACACTTTCATAATAGATTCCTTATTCCAGGGCCTCTTAATGATGTATACACATCGTTTATTACTGTTTACATTTGTATAACAAAGACAGTCAGCACATCTCCATGTATCCCTTTGGGTTGATGTCTGGAGGCTTTGAGCTCACGTGCCTCTCTGACTCTTACCACATGCACCCCCCTGGGAAAGGCTGTCGCCTTCGATGTCTCCTCACACCCCCATGTGCGGCCCATGGCTGTTGAATGAAAAGCTGTGGTTGAGTAAACTGTGTCCTACCCTCTGGTGGCCGTGGGGCATGTGCTTTCCCCTCACGGCCCCCTTCCACTCTTCCCACTCCAGACGCAGAAAGGAAGGTGCCTGCTCTGGGAATTTCCCAAGAGGGGGTGAGGGAGCCCTGTGGGCTGGCGCCCCTGTGGACACACACGGTTCCCAGCACATGGTCTCCATGCCAGCAAATGTGTTCTTGGGTGGATGCTGATGCTAGGGCTTCCCTGACTCTCCTCAGTTCGGTCCGTCCCACCCAGAACCACAACCACTTGAAATCATGAGTAATGAGTAGGCAGAGATGGATGCAGATCTAGATAAATTTGGAAAAAAATGGAGACTTTTCTTTGGAATAGACTTTCGCATGACATGGGCTGCTACCTCGGTTAAGGGATTCTATCGTCAAGCCTGGACCACGGTTTTAAAAACTTACATGGTCCGAAGAGGATCAGGCTCTGTTTGAGAGGGAGGAGACCACGAGAGGGAGAAGAGCAGAGGCAAAACCCTCTGAGCTGTCTTTTCGTTTATAGGTGTTCTTGTCTGGTTCTAGGAATCCCGGCGCTGGAGGGAATGAGCCCTTTACAGGGAGGGGGAGGGGGCGGCTGTGAGGGTGCATTTGAGCAACTCAGGGGCTCATTCTCAGCAGCTGGTGGGGGCCAGGAGAAGTGCAACTGAGCACCCGAGCACCCCCCACCCCCAGCTCCTCGTTGGCCCAATTCCTCCTGCAAACTCTTTTTTCTTTCGGAGGCGGTCCCCCTGCCAGCTGAGGGGCCCTCTCCTCCAGGTGTTTCCTGCGAGCTCTCTGTTTGGGGCGGGGTGGCTGAGGGCGGGGGAGGAGTCTGTTCGGGCCTCCTGGGAGCCAAGGGCAGCCCGTGTGGGGGAGGCCGGGCGCCTGTATCTGGGGAGAACCGACCACAAGCAGCAGCTGCCCCCCAGCACCTGCCTTCCTGGAGCCTGTAAGCAGGGACGGGCCCAAGAAGGCTTCCTCAGCAGAGCAGGGCAGGGGCTTCTATTGGGTCAGACCAAAGGGGGTCATTTCCCAAGTAAAATGTCCAGAAGCTCCCCACCCTAATTCCCCTTTCCCCAGAGGAGGGGGCCAAGGCCTAGAGTGTGGGTCACCCCAGGAACCTCAGGCCAAAGGACTCTAATCCCTACGGGACAAGCCTGGGTGGTGCTGGGTCACCCTCCGCTGTCCACCTGCCACAAAGTGGATGGCATTGCTTCTCGAGGCGAAAGCCAAAAGTGGCCAGGTAGAGCCTCTGTGTCCTTACCTCAGACCTGAAATAACTGCACGCCCCATCTTCACCAAGCCCCCTCCCCGCCAGCCCCAGCCAGTTGGTGCAAAGCCACCTGCTGTCTTGGGTTTCTTGCTGGCCACTCTTCCCAGGAACGTAGGCAGTATTTGTAGTTCAGGTTTCTCAATTTCAGTCAAAATGATCCACTCATCTGGATGATTATTTATGTCTCCGTCAGGCTGTTGGCTCTTGGGGAGCCAGGCTGTTTGGATGCTACATTTTTATCTCCAGTGCTTGCACGGGGCCTGGCCCATCATGGGCCCGCAACAAACTGTAAATGAATGAAGGGGTGTTACCTCTTTAATCCTTTTCTGTCTTTATGTTTGTGGTGGGCCAACAGAATAGCACAATAATAAAGAGCACTGGTGAACATTCACCAGTGTGCATAATCTCGTTAAATCCTCAGAACACTAGGCATTGATATTATTACCATTCGACTAGAGAAGAGGAGACCGAGGCTCTGGAAGGTGAAGCAGGTGATCTACAGGAGCACCACCAGTGAGCGGCTGAGCTGAGATCCAATCCAGGACGGGCTGAATAAACAGAGAGAAATAACAAGAGAAATGAAGACACAACTGGACCCATGGCTTCTTCTAATTCTTCCTGCCCTCCCTTAGCGCTCCGGTCTGCTGGATTCCAGAAACTTTTACACCAGGCCACAGTTCACGTTGCAGATAGTCAAAAAAGATGAAGTCTGGGATCTCAATCTTACACATCTTTTAAGTTCAAGCTCGGGTTGTCTCTCTTCCCGTGAAATCCTTGCCATTTGTCCTGAAGTGATTTTATAGAAAACCTTCTGAACTCTCAAAGGAAGGAGCTGCTGCCCCCTCCCTCACTCAGGCGGATGGTGTTTTGTGTACATAGATCTTCCACGGATTTCTTTTTTGTTTATGTATCATATTTCCAATTGAATATAAGGCCCTAGAGATCACCTCTGGATAGCATCTGGATCTAATACAGTACCTGGGTCTGAATCTGACAACAAGAGGGCTGGGGGACCAGGTCGTCTGGTCTAGGCACTCCCGTGACCAACCCCTCCTGTGCCCTTTGTGTCTTTCCAGTTGGAGGACATCTCAGTCCAGTAGGGAAGGAGCAGCCAGATGGATTGTTTCACCCTCAGCTGCTGATTTCCCAGCCCCAGTGCAAAACACAGGAACTCCTTGTGTTCATTGTGACCCACTTCCTTTCTTCCCTGGGCCTGTCAGGGTGGAGGCTTAGGTCCCAATGGCTTCTCTTGTTTCCCAAAAGGAAAATAACCTCCCTGTCATCATCACTGCTTGACCAAGAGACTTTTCCCATGTCACCTCCCAGGTGGGGAAAACAAAAAATGGAACACTGAGGGCGTCGTGGGATGAGATTCGAAGACACTCACAAGGGCGGAACAGGACGTACATACACTTGTTAAAATTATAGTGTTATTGGAAAATGAGGGATTGGAGTGGATCAATGGCCTTGGAGTCCAGGGTCTGTATCTGGAGTCTAGCCCAGGGCCAGCTGCACATGACAACTTGTAAGACCTTTTCTCTGGGTTGAGTTTCAGCTTTCCGTCTGCCCTTTGATGCCCTGAGATGGGTCCTTGGGAGAAGCACGGCGGGAAGGGGGAGGGGGAGGCAGAGATGAAAGTGGGGTTTTTGTCCTCAGGGCGTTGCCAGTCCAAAGGAGGTGATGGGATAGTTACATAGGAGAGGACAGGACAGACTGAGGCAGGGATTACATGGAAATGACACAGAGCAATACATTACCCAGAAGTTCATGCCTAGATGGTTGTTAGACAAATGGAAATGGTCAGAGATGAGTGAGGTTAGCTTGAGCGAGGGTTGGGAAAGAGAAATGTTTTGAGAAATGCCTTTACTATCTTCTGCCAGAGAGAAGAAACCCAAACCAGCTGAGCACAGTCACCTTGGCCAACACAAACAACAGGAGGTCAGGTGGGTGGATGGAAGGGCAGGGGCATGAAGCCACGGAGCAGGAGAGCGAAGAGCTCTGTCCCCTGTGTCCCTGGGCAGCCACTCTGCTCCCCAACCCCCCCCCCCGCCCCATCTCCCAACCCAGCCCCCCAGCACCACCAGACCAGACTTTCTGCAGAAAATGCAGGGGGTGGGGTGCAGTTTAGCCTAGAGGCAGGCCTGTGGCCTCAGAATCATAATTTTGCATCTGCTATACTTTTATTGTTTTAAGACCCAAGGAATGGTTCCCCTTTATTCTGAATTTTTTGAAATCTCTTAGCCCCTTAACCTAGATTGCCCACTAGGCCTCCTTAATCGGGCTGATGTTGGAAGGCAGAGTGAGAAGGGAGACAAAATTCAGAGATTCAAGAGACTGGCAGGTGGATGGAGTAAGCAGGGGGAGCCTCCATCCTTATGGTATAAAAAAAAGATCTTTGAATCGCCCTAGACCCTTCTGCTTTCAACTGCCTCACAAAGGAATAGGTAAGAAGTACTTTGAAAATGTTGAAAGTGCCATGCCTACCCCACCTCCTGGGTGGTATGGGTGTGGGGAAATTAAGAGTAAAGCCTTATATTCGCACAGCCTCTCCTGTTTATAGAACATTCGATTGCACATCCGCTTATTTTCCACAGTGCTGGGAGGCAGAAGCAACAGGTGATTTTACCCTCAACCGACAGAGAGGAAACTGGGATTCCAACAGCTGGGATGACCTGCCCGAATTACACAACAACCAGATGGTGAGCTGAGTGCAGCCGGGTCCTCTGATTCCTGATCCACTCCTCTCCACGAGCTTCTGACATTTGAGGGCATGTGCGGATTATTTTGATGGGATCCCGTTCCAGAACAAGTCAAATTTGATTATTTAATGACGGAGGACCCAGATCCCACTGTTCTCCACCTGTCCCCAAGGCCTTGGATTTTCCACTTAACTCTATTTATGAAGAGGCGAAACAATGCCCAGTCAAGGGATTCTGTGTCACCAAAGGCTCAAAGCGCAAAGCCCCGAGCTACTGCTGCCCAGCACTGCTGCCCCACATTGAGGTCTCCTTTCTCGGGGCCCCTGGCTCTGCACAGAGCTGGCCAGAAGCCGAGGAGGAGCATGGGGGAAGAGCCTCCCCAAAGGAGGACAGATGGGCAGGCTGGCCCCAGCGCCAGGGCTTTGAACAACCTTTTTGTTTTCCAGCCAAACATCCAGCGCCAGTACCCACTCCCACCGCCCACTCCCTGGCAGCCTCCCACCCCCAGCCCCGCCAACGTGTGTCTTTGGGCCGGCCCTGAGGAGCTGATGGGCTCTGGAGAGATGGGGGCTGTTCTTTATGACTGGGAGCCGATGAAAGAAGGCTGGCAACTGTTGCCATCTGTCTGGTGGGACGTCACCAGGGAGGTTCTTGCCCATTCACTCCTTCACGCACTGCTGGGCTCAGGCCTTTTGTTTGGTTGGCTGGCTGTGGGGGGGCTTCTGTAGGGCAGTGAAGGGAGGCAACGGGTGAGAGAAGCAGCTTCTTTGTGTCTGGACCAAACTTTCAGTGACTCACTAAGATAATTTGCTGAGGACGCTGTCCAAGCTCCAAACCGCTCAAGTGATTGACAACCTCCAGCCCTCTCCCCATTTCACACCCCTCCACCTCCCCCTTCTGCCTATAGCTCCCTGGGGCTGGAGGGAGTGGCCCCAGTTCCTCCGCAGGGATGGGGAGCCAGAAAAGCCACTCTGGTCCTCTCTCTTCACCCTCTGCCCCCATCCCTTTCCCAGTTCTATGTGGGTCTGGTGTCTTCCTCTCTCCCCACCCCCATCAAGCCCTTAGAGTTCCTCGCTTTTTGTTTGGTTTCTGCGGCCTGGCAGGCAGAAGGGCCAGAGCAGGAGAAAAGGCCCATTAGCAGCCCGGCAGCTGAGTAGGAAAAGAAAGGAGCTGAATAGAGCCAGTGGGGTTGGCAGCCCTCCAACCCAGCTCCTGGTCTTTGAATAACACCCCAGGCCAGGGACTGGGATCAGAGTGGGGGAGGCTTTGGAGCATTTAATTATTTAAAAGTCTCAATAAAAGGAGTTCAGTCCCTGGGGAAGGGGGAGCCTAGGCAGATGGTGTGCCCAAGGAGCTGGGAAGCGGGTGCAGGGTGAGCCAAGATGGGGGTGGGGAGGTAGGGAGTGCTGAGCCAGAGGTCAGAGCTCAGGCCGCAAGAGGAGGGCCGGTGGGAAGTGAGTCAGAGATTGCTCTCCAGACCCCAGCAGTGCCCTGCAAGTAGCCTTTCCCTATACCAGGTGGGAGCAGGGGCTCAGCGTCTCCTTCCTAAAGTCCTCCCCCCACCCCCACTCTCCAAGCTCAGAGTTCACGGTCTGCCCTAAGTGAGGTCCATTTTGGAAACATATACAAAGCTGTGAAGTGTGGGGATCACCCCTTCACCTCTCTTCTGGCACTTAGTGATGGTTCAGATTGATTCAATGGTGGTGATCAGGACTGGGCAGATGGGTGGTAGAATTTTCTCCTTTCTTTCTTTCTTTCTTTCTTTCTTTCTTTCTTTCTTCTTTCTTTCTTTCTTTCTTTCTTTCTTTCTTTCTTTCTTTTTCTTTCTTTCTTTCTTTTCTTTCTTTCTTTCTTTCTTTCTTTCTTTCTTCTTTTCTTTCTTTCTTCTTTCTTTCTTTCTTTCTTTCTTTCTTCTTCCTTCCTTCCTTTCTTCTTTCTTTTCTTTCTTTCTTTTTCTTTCCTTCCTTCCTTCTCTTTCTTTCTTTCTTCTTCCTTCCTTCCTTCTTCTTTCTTTTTCCTTCCTTCCTTCCTTCCTTCCTTCCTTCCTTCCTTCCTTCCTTCCTTCCTTCTTTCTTTCTTTCTTTCTTTCTTTCTTCTTTCTTCTTTGAGGTAAAACTCATATACCATAAAATTCACCATTTTATCTGGTTTCATTTTATATGGTGAGACCATACAGTGAGTCTGCGGAGGTACTGACAAGGCAGATAATTCCTGCTCTTGGGGGCACATGCTGCTTCAAAAGGCAACCCATTCCAGCCTTTTTCTCTGACAACATTGTAGTAAGGGCTACATCATGGAGAGCAAGGTCAGATGGGGCCCTTAGGTGGAAACATACGACCTAGGCTCTGCCATTTACTAGTTCCGTGACCACAGGCAAGGTACTTCTCAATGCCTCAGTTTTCTCACCTTTAAAACGAGCATCAAATATACTGCCCGTTCTGTGTTGCTGAGGGAATTAATATATGAGAAGAGCTAGAAGAGTGCCTGGCTCTTAGTAAGCACAGTTTTATTAAATATTATTATTACCCTTCCTAGCCCAGGAGGCCTTTATATAGGCTACACAATGGAAACTGAGAGAAACAGGGAATTTGGGAACTGAGTAGGAGGCCAAAGGAGAATTTGGCAAGGGGAACAATTTGCTTGCACCCTTTCTCCCATTTGTAACGAGCTATGGTTGGAAATGAGGTCTTTACTCTTACTAAAATCATAGTGCTGCTCGGTAACCCCCTTTCCCACCTGCACCCCTCTTCCACCTTCACCTGGCTGAGCCAACAGCTCCAGATCCTCAGGCTCTGAGATCCTCTGGTCCAGGCCCTTGCTGTGGGGCTGTCTGGGCATTATGGTTAGCCCCATTGTACGCGCGCAATAACCAATACAAAGGGTTGGGGCGCTTGAGATTTGATTCCTCTGCTTCCCGGGGCTTTGTCACTCTCCTTGGCCCCTCCCAGACTGCAAGGTCACCGGCATGGGGCGGTCACTAGATCACTGTGGGGCACACGCTGCAAGACAGCATCTTTGTTAGCGCGTCTTCATGGCTTAGTCTGGCCCTCCCCGTGTCAGGTGGGGTGTGTTTTCTGCACCTTCCAGCGGAGGCAGTTCTCTTGTCCTCATCCTGTCCTGTCGGGCGGTGGGGGGGTGGGGGTGGGGGTGCAGTGGCGATGCCTTTCAGCCCGGGACGGCGGAGGATCCCACCCGGAACCGCCTGGAACCGGACCTGCCCAGCGAGGGTGGAGCCGGGGGAGGAGGGAGAGAGCGCAGGCTGCGGGCGTGAGGGCAAGCAGGTGTCTGGCCCCCTTGCCCCCGGATGTGGGCCGAGGGAGGAGCCCTGGGCCACCCACCCACGTCCCTCAATCCTCCACCGAGCAGCTGCCTGGGACCTTGAAACTTGACCAAACGCGCTCACTCCTGCTCCCTTCGCTCCGCTACGCCGCGGGCGCCGCAGCGGCCTCTCGCTCTGGGAAGCCCCACCTTGGCAACAAGCTGCTGATTGGCTGGCGGGGGAGCAGAGCGGGCCAATCAAAGGCTTCCCTGACGCTCGAGGTTCGGCCGAGAAGTTTCTAAAAAGGGGAGTAGGGACGGGGGCACTAGGTGGTTGCCGAGCTCAGTTGTTCCGCAGGTTGGCTGCGCAGAATGAGGCCTTTCAGCAAGAGGCGGAACGGCCGGGCGCGGTCGCTGCGGTGCCCGGAGGCCCTCCCGCCCGCCACCTGCTGCCCAAGTGCCTCGGGTCCCTAAAGCTACCGTCCTGTCCCTATTTCCCCGACACCCACGCAGCCATTCTTGAGCAAGTCTAGAGATTCTGGGTTTCTGAACCTCTACTCCTTCCCGGTCCTCTTTCCAAAGTCCCTGCAGATGGGGGCATTTATTTCCCCAAGTTCGTTCCCTGGGCCCTCTTCGTTTTCTTCCTGTATGTCTGCGCGCCCTCACCCACCCTTTAAACCAAATTGACCATCGCTTCATTATATTGTACCTATTGCACCAGCCTCATGCGCTCTAATACAGTACGTATTTTTGAGGACACATTATAAGTGTTGTAAGAGAAAGTATCTTGAATAACTTTGTTCCCCCATCCCAACCTACACAAACATACACACGCATATAGACTCAAAGGACCTAGCATGGTAGCAACGAGATTAGGGCTAGAGACAGGTGACCAGGGGTTGACTTCAGCCTCTTCCACTTACTGACTGTGGGATCTTGAGCCATTACTCAACCTCTCTGAACCTGTTCCCTTCCATGAAGAATGCTAATGATAATAACATCTGCCTCCTGGCATTACTGTGACAAAATACGTGGCACATGAAAGTTTACGGGTGATGCTATTATGTCAGGTAGCGCCAACAAAGGAATGAGTATTCCTTTCCCACATTTAATCTCAGCCCTTCATTCTTGGTTTGGCTGCTATGGAGAGCTCTCGATTTTAGGGACATTTAAGATTCCTATCTATAAGGCTACTATCCAAAATCTATAAAGAACTTACCCAACTCAACACCAAAAAACGAATAGTGCAGTTAAGAAATGGGCAGAAGACATGAATAGACACTTTTCCAAAAAGGACTTCCAGATGGCTAACAGACACATGAAACAATGCCCAGCATCATTCATCATCAGGGAAATAAAAATCAAAACCACAATGAGATACCACCTTACACCTGTCACAATGGCTAAAATTAACAACACAAGAAACAACAGGTGTTGGCAAGGATGTGGAGAAAAAGGAACCCTCATGCACTGTTGGTGGGAATGCAAACTGGTACAGCCACTCTGGAGAACAGTTTGGAGGGTCCTCAAAAAGTTAAAAATAGAATTACCCTTCCATCCAGCAATTGCACTGCTAGGTATTTACCCAAACAATACAAAAATACAGATTTGAAGGGACACAAGAACCCCGATGTTTATGGCCGCATTATCAACAATAGCCAAATTATGGAGAGAGCCCAGATGTCCACTGACTGATGAACAGATAAATAAGATGTGGTAGATACATATATGATGGAATATTACTCGGCCATCAAAAATGAGACCTTGCCATTTGCAATGACGTGGATGGAGTTGGCGTGTATTCTGCTAAGCAAAATAGATCAGTCAGAGAAAGACAAATACCATATGATCTCACTCATATGTGGAATTTAAGAAAGAAAACAGGTTAACATAGGGAAAAGGGGGAAAAAAGAGAGAGAGGGAAATAAGCCATAAGAGATTCTTAATGATAGACAACAAACTGAGGGTTGCTGGAGGGAGGTGGGGAGGGGCATGGGCTAGATGGGGGATGGGCACTAAAGAGAACACTTGTTGTGTTGAGCAGTGGGTGTTGTATGTAAGTGATGAATCACTGAATTCTTCTCCTGAAAGCAATATTGCGCTGTATGTTAATTACCTAAAATAAAATTTAAAAAAGGTTCCTATCCATAAGTCAATATAAGACACAGACTAAAACTTAGTATAGGGTCCTGCTTTTAGCCCATGGATTTTTAGCAAGGGAGAGATGTCTTGGCAAGACAGAATTGCTCTTTTCTTCCGGGACTTTTCTTTGAATTCCTCTTTCAAAAATTTTACAAAAACAGGGGCGCCTGGGTGGCTCAGTTGGTTAAGCGACTGCCTTCGGCTCAGGTCATGATCCTGGAGTCCCTGGATCGAGTCCCGCATCGGGCTCCCTGCTTGGCGGGGAGTCTGCTTCTCCCTCTCCCACTCCCCCTGCTTGTGTTCCCTCTCTCGCTGTGTCTTTCTCTGTCAAATAAATAAATAAAATCTTTAAAAAAAAAAAACAAAAACAAAAACAAAAATTTTACAAAAACAGCATCTGAGGATCTACAATCCATGTCATTTGAATAGGATTTGACATTGTCCTTTGTTTTTTTTTATGGATTTGTGGAGTGCCCTATCTCATCTCCCCATATACCTACATTAACACCAAGATGATTGTTTTTCTCAAACCCCTCTCCTGAAGCCACCCAGAGACCCATCTCTTCTGCAGACTTTGCCTCCCCTCAAATACTACACACTGGTACACAGATTTTCTTCAGGGAACAGAGACTGGAAATTCAGTGCTCACAGACCCCTGGAGGTCATCCAGTTCTAACACCTGCTGGGCCCTGTTGATGTCTGAAGGGGGCCTTTGTGGATGTTGTGCATTGCTAAATGCAAAGGCAATGATGTGTGGGGGGCACCTCGGTGGTGCAGGATGTTGGGGACAGGGAGGAGGGCAAGGAGCGCACAGCGCTGAGGTACAGTTCAATGGGAGGTAGTAGACCTGGGTCCCAGTGTCCGGTCTATGTCACCAGGGCCAAATCAGTCAAAAGTGGGAGGTCTCAGTTACCCTATCTGTAAAATGGAGAGAATCATACTTGCCTCCTTACTGGGTAGATATTTTAGGAAAAGAAATAAAGTCACACAGTTGAAAGCACTTTATATTTTTGGAAAAGGAAAAAAGGTGTGTGTGGGGGGTGGGTGGGTAATAGGCTGATAAATCCATTTCATGTCACTGTTTTCACTGGGCCCCAAAGAATATGATCCAACAGGTGCTATTGAAAAACTTGGAAACCAGCTCTGTGCTAACTCTTGTGGGGTATGTGAAGGAATCACATGACACGATCTCTACTTATAAAGAATTTACCATCGGGACGCCTGGGTGGCTCAGTCGGTTAAGCGTCTGCCTTCGGCTCACATCATGATCCCAGGGTCCTGGGATCGAGTCCCGCATTGGGCTCCCTGCTCCGCGGGGAGCCTGCTTCTCCCTCTGCCTCTGTCTCTCTCTCTGTCTCTCATGAATAAATAAATAAAATCTTTTAAAAAAAAATAAATAAATAAAAAAGAATTTACCATCTAACAAGGTCGCTCCACTAACACATGAAACACTGGTGTGTGGTACTGACTGTGGGTTTGCAGTGAAGCTTCCTGACCCCAGCCTATTCGACACTACAAGGAAAGGATTATCTGATGATGTGACCAGAGAGCCAGTAGGTGAGGGGTGCCCTGCTTGGACCAGCACAGCTCCTGGCCTCTTACTGTTGCCTTTCTGTCCTTGGCAGGGCACGGGGGTCTTACAGACCATCCTCACCGCCGCTTTCACGAGTGCTGGTGAGTCATGGCCTCATGCCGTGTGACGGGCTTCCGGAGATGCCCGTGCATTCACCGGGGTCTGCTCGCCGGCTCACCTTTGATGCTGCCCTTCACCTACAGTCACGGAGGTTCCTGTTCCTGATACTTCCTCATCTCTACCCTTCCACTGCCGCTGGTTACAAATGCCATCACAACTACTGTAACTGCAGCAGCTGCTCCAGGGTGGACCCGGGGTGGGACACTGGGGTGCTCTTGTCCCCATGCCTTCTTTGCTGGCCAAGACAGGCCACCTCCCTTCCCCCTTCCACAGGAGGAAGAAGGGTGCTAGTGTACTCCTTCTAATCCCTACATTTGCCCCAGATAGCCTAGAAAAGATGCAAAGTGCTCGCCTTTTGCCCCAGCACAGAGGGCTGTGTCCCCTTCGGGGACTGCTCCCAGCCTTCTTGGTTGGGGATGCTGGTCTGCAACGGGGTGAAGGACCGGTTCTGTTGTTCATGCTTGGCAGGCAGATTCCAGCTCCAGATTTCCAGGTCTGGGCCAGCAGATTTGGGGATTGCTCCAAAAAGGCTCAGCATAACTTCTGAGGAGGAATAGGTCAGTGTAATTGCTATCATCTTTGAAAATAAAAGCTGGGGTATCTTAATCAAAATAAAAATTGATACCAAGTCTCACCCATCAGACTGTCAAAATGACTCAAGTCTGAAGCAGTATTTGGCACCGTGGGATGTGGGGAAATGGGGGCTGTCATGTACCATCGGTGAGAATGCACATTTTACACCGACTTTGGAGAGCAGGCTGACAACGTCTAGTCTAGTCGAGGTAAACTGCTCAGACTTCACACTCGGCAGTTCCCTTCTGGGCGTGTACACCAGTGGTTCTTAACTGGTGGTGCTTTCGGCCCCCAGGGAATATTTGGCAACCCCGGAGACATTTTAGATTGCTTTGTTTTCTATTTATACCAACCCAGAAATATGTCCCCTTTCTTTTCCTCTGTTGTTTGGTGCATATGTGATGTCTACCTTGAATTGTTTTTGCTGTCATCAGGGTGTCATCCCCAGGACCTGGTCTGTGGTGCCTGGGTCTTAGTGTTTGTCTGGTAGTCCGTCCCCAAGGCCCTGGAAACATCTGTCTGACATCCTCTATGAAGCTCTTTTAGTCTGTCTTCAGGAAGTCCCCTTTAGGTGAAAAAATGGATTGAATAGTGTGGCCCCCAAATTATTCATGTCTGTCCAGAACCTTAGAAAATGGTCTTATTTGGAAACATGGAATTAGTTAAGGATCAGGATGAGATCATTATGAATTAAATCCAATGACTAATGTCCTTATAAGAAGAGGAGAAGAGATAGATATGGAGAAGGACATGTGAGGATGGAGGTAAGCAGAGATCAGAGTGATGCTGCCATAAGCCAAGGAACAGGGGAGCCACCAGAAGCCGGAAGCGGCAAGGAAGCATTCTTCCCTAAAGCCGTCAGAGGAAGCTTGGCCCTCCTGGCACCTTGATCCTGGCCTTCTGGCCTCCTGAAATGCAAAAGAATGAATAAATTTTAAAAAATTGTTTCACACCGGGGCGCCTGGGTGGCTCAGTTGGTTAATCATCTGCCTTTGGTTCAGGTCATGATCTCAGGGTCCTGGGATCGAGTTCCACATCTCCTGCATTGAGCTCCTCTGACGCCCCTCCCCTCCACTCGTGTTCTCACTCACTCTGCTCTCTCTCTTTCTCAGATAAATAAATAAATAAATAAAAGAAAATGTGATCATTGAGGCCAATGAGAAATGCTTTTCCTACTTCCAAGGTGCCTGTGTGCTGAGAGCCTCCACGTGTGAGGATGGGCCGGGAAACACCACCCGACACTTGCACTGAGCTGGAGTCACCAGGGCTGCACTGAACCCTTGCCCATTTGCCATAATGCCATCCCCCATCCTCCTGGGTCACCTTTACTCCTGGGCTTCGAGCTGCTTGTACCCTGCCACCCTGACCACATAAATCTGGTTCTATTTTGGGACTTGGGTTTTGTGGCTCCTTCCTTGGAATAGCTTTCCCTACACCTTCCTATAAAAACTGCCCTTGTTGGCCCTAGTATCTGACTCAGATCAATGTCCGGAGGCGTGGGGACTATTGGAGTACAATGTTTGCTGCTGCCGGGTTGCAAGAGGATTCGGCACTAACCTTACCTGCTTTCGGATGCTTTTGCTTACGTAGGTAGGTCTTCTTACCTCCTCTTGGGACTCTGCCCCATTTCCTGTTATGATCTCTAAAACTGGGTCAAGTGTAATTCTGTTCTTTCTCCTCTAAGTGTAGCTGGCAACCCAGACACCCAGATGGAACTGCTCATTTAACTGGAGCATTTGCAGTTTCTGTTGGAGCCCGGCATGACCGGGCAGCGTCTGCTTGATCCTTTTGTCCATTTCAGCCTTTCTGGGCCACATGTGGCAGCCAGGGACCTAGTTCAGTCTCTCGTGTCAATCCTTCTCAAACCACCCGTGGGCTCTGTCCCCAGGGCATTGTCTGGTTTCCAGGAAGGATTGTTGCTCTGGAAACTCAGGCTGCCATGGGATTGATCAATGTGTTTGCTCTTGTTGGGCACAACATGGTGGCCCGGGGCACCCCAAGGGCTCAGCCAATGGTGGGAGCCAGGTCTGTCAGCTTCCATCCGTCTGTTTGAGGCAGAGGACTTTCTGGGAGAGTCCGAGGTCTCCCCAGGATGCTGAATCTCCTGAAGACACACCCTACTCATTTCTTCCTCTTAAAACAAATGAAGAGACATTTTGTCCATACACTTCATTCAGCACTTAAGTCTCAAATAAATAAAATCTTAAAAAAAATGTTTCAAGGGTTCTCAAATTAACTGTCTTTTAAATGGCTAAGAAAATACATGTTAGTTACTGCTGTCTTCACCAAACTCCACAGCAAGTACGAGGAGAGCTTCGCATCCATTCTTTTGTTATTAAATGCACTAACTATTGACCTTCGCTGGCTCGAGGTTTTGCACACAATAAACATTTCTCGAGTGATTGAGCTATGCTCATGGAAGACCACATATACCTTCTTTTCTTGCCTTTCTTCTATGATCCATCCTTTTGCCTATCTTTGCAGGGCTTAACTTAGAAGGGGTCTGGGAACTTGGACGAGAAAATACTATATCTTGATTTTTCACACAGCTAACCGAAATGTAACATTCCCCATAGTTATAAAGGTAACAAACCACTGCGGTATTAATGGTCCCTGAGGTTTTGTCACCAACTGAAATCACAGGTATTTTTATGTCACATTGCAATTATTGAAAAGAATTCAAAATGCCATTTATGCTCATCAGTACTTCCAAATGACTGTAGTTAGACTTATTGCTAGATCTTGCCATTTGTTGCATCAATAAACAAACATATATATTTTCTATTTTGATAACTGTATTCAGTGCAACTGGGTTCCTTTGGAATCCTATGTATTTTATGTCCTTAAAAACATCTTGAGAAGAGGTCCATAGTTTCACTAGCCAGCCAAAGGGGTCCACAGCACACAAAGGTCAAGACTCCTTGGTTACACAGTGCCTTCTGGTTCCTTGATTTTTTTTTTTTTTTTTTTTTTTTTAGTGTCCAGTGGAGGCGAGGACCAGCTGATCAGAGCAGTGGGGAGAAAGGAGTGAATTGAAGCCTTAAAGTTTTCAGAAAAAGGCTCTGATGGTGCAAAGTGAGATGCTGCCCACTAGTGGCTGGAAGTCAGAACTGCGAGATTGAATATAAGGCACGCCTTTAAGAGGTTTGGGGTGCTGATTCTTGGTACTTGGGTCTGAAATAAGAGAAACATTGAAGGTATAGATTGCGCTGGGCAGCATAGACATTTTAACAATGTTTATTCTTTCGACCCGTGAGCATGGAATGTTTTTCCATCTTTTTGTGTCTTCAATTTCTTTCATGAGTGTTCTGTAGTTCCTAGAGTATAGATCCATTACCTCTTTGGTTAGATTTATTCCGAGGTATCTTATGGTTTTTGGTGCTATTGTAAATGGAATAGTTTCTCTAATTTTTCTTTATACAGTTGCATTGTTAGTGTATAAGAAAGCAACTGATTTCTGTGCATTGCTTTTGTATCCTGCTACATTACTGAATTGCTGTATGAGTTCTAGTAATTTGGGGGCAGAGTCTTTTGGATTTTCCACATAAAGTATCATGTCGTCTGTGAAAAGAGAGAGTTTGACTTCTTCTTTGCCACAGAGGCAGTGGGCAGTTTTACCCCTGCCCACATATCACTATCGGATTCCTCGTTCTCCGCTCCAGCCATCTTCGCTGTCATTCAGTGACTCAGAAGCTTCCTCCTACTTAAGGAATTTACACACGCTGTTACCTCTCCTGCACCACCCCTCCCACCTCTTCATCTAGCTAACGGTGCTCTCCCTCCTTATCTACTATCTATCTGCCCCTGAACTGCCAGGCTAGGTCAGCCTCCTTGATAATCCTCATGCAGACCCGTGCTCATGTCCTTCACAGCCCTCTCTCAGTTTGTAATGACATGGTTCCCCCCCCAATTTTTTTGTTCCATGTTTGTCATTGAACTAGACAGTAAAGCCCGCGAGGCAGGGGCTGCCTGCTTTCCTTCTCTGTAGTAGCCTCAGTGTCTGCCCAAGGATACTCATGCATTGAGGAAGAGTACATTTCAGTTGGAAAATTCATAAAGGGACTGTGAATGCTAGCAGAACGGATTTTGGTACATCAACAGTCGAGTCAGATGGCCTTCCTCCACCTATGGCACCCCGGCTACCACCAAGGCCCCTCTGTGTTCCAAGTACATGGAGACTTCAGGCCCAGCGCAGGAGACACAGTATAGCAAAACTGACAGGCTAGAGGTCAGATCCTGGCCTCGATGCTTCCTTCCGGGGTGATCTCAGTATCTCTGGGCCTCAGTTTGCCCATCTGTAAAATAGTGAAAATACTAGTACCTAGGACATAGAAGGGTTAAGAACGCTAATGAAGGAAGGAAGGTACAGTACCGAGCACATAATAAGAACTGACCAAATGGTGACCCAAAAGAAAGCCAGCTGAGCCTGAGGGATCGCCCACTCTTGCTCCTCTCTTGAGAGGCACCGGATTTAGAAACCAGAGGAGCTTTGCAACAGGGTGGGGCCTGGCTCTGGATTCTTTCCCCTGCTCTGTCTTGGTTGGGATGTTCCGGAGAGGCAGAGGATTCTTCCTTGCAGCTTGGCTGGATCCCCGGCTATGTGTCCGTTTCTCCACCTGCTTCACTCGGCATCTCTGTGCACGTGTGCTGGACTTACTGTCCCTGAACAGTGGTTGAAGTTGTGATTTCCTTCCTAACTTTTTACCCCCTCCCATTCCTGCCTAATTCTTGCTCCAGAGAAGAAGAACTGAGTTCGTTTACTCTGGCTAAAGTTGGAGTTGTAACTCTGGAAGCCGTCTCGGCACAGAATTTCACAGAATATATTAGTGAATGTATTCGGTAAGTAATATATTCAGCTCAATAAATATCAGTTGTGGTGATTTCCCTATTAGAAAATAGTGGACCGTCCCCAGCGCCAGTCTAGTCTGCCCCCCTAACTTCTATAACATCTGCTAAGCACCTGGCACTTCGAGGCTTTCCGGAGAGATTGGATGAAAGAGCAGAGAAGAGGCTGAAGGCTGCGGCTTTTCCCGATGCAGCTAGGCTGCATCGCCTTTGACTACCCTCAGTTCTGCACAGTGGCCAGTAGAGGGCAGGAGCAGTTAAGACAACAATACTCAGGACCCGCCAGCCCCAGAATTCCTGGCTTGAGGAGGGAGGATGGCGGACGGAGAAAAATGTTAACAAGGACTGAAAAAACCCAATTGTTCTTTATCTCCTGGGGACCAAATGGAAGGAAATGTGTAGCTAGCGGGATGGAAGTTAGACTTCAGGAAGAACTTCCAGAACACAAAGTTTGTTAACTAGAACTTTTATACAGGTGACCCCCTAGGTGCAACTGTGCAAGCAGAAAAGATGAGAAAGGGAGCTCTTCCAGTCCAAGGCCTATGTGACCCACCAGGTCCCCTTAAAGTAACCCTTCTGAGTGTGCCTTAAATGACTCCATTCTTGCAGATGCAATCATAAAATAACTTTATTGGTCAGGTTAGCCACCAGTCATGCTTTTCCTGTAATAAGGACCCTTTATAGAGGCATGATGGTGTTCACATGCAGACGCTTTCTGAAGAGCCTGGGGCAGGGGCAGCCTTGCCCCCCATGTCAGAGCTCCTTTGTTGAAATGAGCTGGTTTGGCTTTTGTGGATTTTTGAGTCTGGAGCCAAGCACAGAGTCCAGGGATCCTCCCCTCCACTTCGCAGCAAAGCGTACCCAGTATCAGGGATGTAATGGCATCTGAGCAGGGGCCAGGCTAGGGCTAGCTGTCCTCAGGCAGCCCTGTCCCTGACTGCCCAGATGGCCCCATCCCAGTGGTGCCCAAAGGGGCGGGATGGTGAGGCCCCAGGCAACATTACCTTTCAGACATGGGAAGAAGGAATTGCTCTCTAGCCAAGCTATAAAGCAAAAGATATCTTCAGTAATGAGGGTGTAGCTCAGAGATGTGAAAGCAGAGGGTTTCATCCTTGGCACAGGCTAGATTTGGCTGCCTGGCCCAGGCTTCGCAGACCCAACAAGCATCTCCAGCCAGAGTTTTCACTATGCACTGTGGCCTCAGGATAAATCAGTTAACACAGCTGAACCACAGCATCCTCCTTTGGGCTAGCCAGGCACGTCCAGTGCTGGCTGGAGTCTGTTTCTCCCATCAGGATGTAGACCTTTCTGCTTGGATAAAGGAAGAGGACACACTACCTTTCTCATGCTTTGAGAACCACGTGCCATGGAGGATAAAGACCCGAGTAAGGAGCGGCTGGGAACACAGAGGGTGTTGGGCAAGGGTGGAACTCGGGGGCCTGCTTCCTCAATTCAGCCGAATCGGGACGTTTGCCCCTATTAGGGATGCTGACGTAAGCAAGATCTGGCCTTTCCTGGGTAGAAGTCTGATCCACCTTCAAAGCACTGCCCAGCTGCTAAAATACAACCCCTCCATTTACCAAAGCCTCAGGTTGGATGTCTCCTCCCATATCAGTCCCTGAATATTGTGATCATGCTGGTGCCCTCCAATCTGGTGGCTTTCAAGGAGTGAGGTTAGGGAGGTGTAGAGGTGACTCTTGGTTTCCTTCCCCCCCAGACACTAGTGTGACTTCTCCGCACAGGCCCCGAGGCTGGTGCCCACACGCCTTGGGCTCTCATGCCTCTGCCTAAGGCACAGAGAGGTGTGTGTGCAGCAAGGCTGAGTGGATGAGGAGGGTGAAGGAGGAGGCAGTTGGGCAAGAGGTATATTCCGAGGAGCACTGAGAGGGAGCCCAGAGTAACTGCACCACCCGCCTGGCACGCAGGAGAGCGGTCAAGCGCTGCTCACAGAGAGAGCCAGGGATTGTGGGGAAAGCACGTTCTGTGCGTCCCTGCGGTTGCCCAAGCGACTTGTTAAGTTCATGACGCCAGATCATTGGGAAGAACCTGGGGGGTAGTGAGGTGTCTGGGGTTGGGACTTCCAGGGATTACTTCCTCTGCTACCACGTCTGTCCTGGAAAGAGAGCTGCAGCCATGTCCCTCAGTAAAAGGCTGCCTGTCCCCTGATCCCACCTGACCCTGCCTACAGGGAAGAAGACTACAGAGGGAGCCCATGGAGTTCTGTCACATGGTCTGTCCCAGACCTTCCAGCAAAAGCCAAACCAAACCATCAAGCCAGATGCAGTGGGGCGTGGGGGCCTTAGGCCCCGTGCCCCGTGCAAGGGCCAGTCAGATCTCGATGAGGCTGGCGAGGCGCAGGCAGAGGGGCGCGTCGACCGGCATTGCGCTGCGCTTAATCTCGTTCCCGTCCAGGCGAAGCACCTGCAGCTTGGAGAAGTTCATGACGTCCACCACGGTGCAGAAGCTGCTGATGGAGAACTCTGTGGGGACAAGAGGGGCGGGGTGAGTGGGCGAAGCCCGGATCAGGGACCCGGATCCACAGGGAGGCCGCTCAGCCTCTGTGAAGCGGCTTCAACATTTCTGAGGGGAGGAGTGGGACTTGGCTGGGTGGGGCGGCGTCTTCCCGGATCGGAGTCAGAGCGACTGGCCCCGCTAGGGGGCAGCACCAGGCCCGGGTGGGGTCTCCGCCCCTGCCGGCGGCTGCGCTTCCTAACCACCCCTAATCTGCACAGTACTCTGCAGTCCCTGGAATGTCCTTGAGTGTCCTTCCCGCCGAGACCTGATCTTTTCCCATTTGTGGACAGCAGGGGGAAGCAGAAGGTAGTCAAAGACCAACCTTAGCAGCTTCGAAGGACTTTGCTGAAGGGCTCTGAGAAGGAAGACTGGGGAAATGGATGGACTTAAAGCTGGAATATCTCCTGACACTTTGCAGATAGAGAGAGGGGGCAGGAAATTAGAGAAATCCTGGGCAGGGAGACAAGTGTCCTTGCGTGCAGGAGCTTTGAGGGGGTGCATGTTTCCATTCCCAGCACCGCCAAAGGAATGAGCAAGGCCCCGAGGTTCAAGAAGGCAGAAATTCATAGGCGAATAGGGCTGTCGTGGACCTCAAAAGTCAAATAAATAATTCCCTTGCCTCCTGCATTTAATATGATATGGTTTACCCCCCCCCCCTTTTTTTAGATCTCAAAAGAAGTCTCCTTTTTGGAGATATTCCCCTCCCCCCCCAAACCACATAATCTTAATAGATGCAATAGTTCTGTTTGGGTTTAACATAAATCCTTCCGTTTTCCCTCTAGTTGTCTTCTTGGACATATCGGCCACATCTGTCCCAAGTCTCCTGGGTTAGGAACTTGAAGGGAAGACACCAAGAACTCAGCACAACTCCAGGAGAGCCAGCACAAATCACCATGAAGAGCTGCCTTCCACGCCGTGCCTGAGGGCCTCCGGAAGCTGGCTCCTGCCAGAGGGGCTCCCAATGAAGTTACCTGTCGGATCTCAGTGGGATACATCTCCAGGGCTGTCGCTAACATGGGGCAGCCCCAGAGCTTGCCTTTGCTTCCACCAGAGGCATTGCTCAGCTTGCCAGGGTGGTCGGGAGGCATGGGAGGACTCGGAGAAGGATGGCCTCATGGAGGGGGGGTCATGGGTGTGAAAGGGAAGACTGTGAGGAAGACAGTGTGGCGGGCTTAAATAGGCTTTTCAAGTAGCACTCCCTCTTAAGAACTGACCAAGAGGAGATGGGGGCAGGCTACAACCCATTAACTTGTATTGCAAACATAAGACAGAAAATCCAGCCCCAAAGAATAATGGGACACTGGACTGGGAAGAGGGGAGTGCCCTTCTGTGGACAGCATTCAGTGGCAGGGTGGGGGGGTATGAGGAGGGGAATGGGTGGGGATGGGAGGGGTGTGGGGAAGATGGAGATCTTTTGGATGTTTTTGGATGTCTCCTTTCTGGTCTCAGGAAGTAGATTAAGTGGCCTCTGAGTGGGCAGGTTCGGGGCAGAGCTTAGGCCAGGGGCTGCGCCTATGGTAGCCACGGAGGAGGGTAGAGTGGGGGTGGGCTGGGGAGAAGTCAGTTGGGTTGGCTTATAGATCACTTCCAAATCTACTGCACTAGATGGATTCTCTACCCCAGCCTTGGGCCCTCAGACCATCCGCTAAAATCTTGGATCCCTCCACATGTATGTGAATATGGGGGATACTTAAGGGCTGCTAGACACACCCCGTATATCGATTCCATCCACACAGCAGATGCCCTGTGCCCCTCTGTTTGCCTTCCCCATGCTCACGAAGAGGACAGGGCTTTTGCTTGGAGACTCTGGAGGACATTTTCCAGCCCAGATTAAATACTGACATAAGTCTTTGAAAATTCCTCCCGGGGTACCCACCCTGCTCCCTTGGATCCCACAGCTCCTGAATAACATTCCGAGCTGTGTTCCCTTGCTGTTGCCAGGCTGGAAAATCTGAGGGAGATGCTAATAGAAGAGGCAAGGGGGAGGGAAGGGACTGGCTTGATTCCCCTGCGCAGCCTTTAGTTCCTGCCCTCCATTTAGCTCCTCCCCAGAGGATTGCTTCAGTCCCACCTCCACCACCACCCCCACTGGCTGTGGGAGGACGCCCTAGGAGAGGGGCCCGAGCTTGGGGCACTGCCTTTCCTGCCCATGATGGTGTCTTGCACTTCGAACCAGAGGACCAGACACCTCCTTGCCTCACCCGCCCTGCTGTCGACCTCTGGGACTCGGTGCCTCTCTCACTCAGAGGGCTGTCCAGCCCGTTTATGTCTTGCTAAATGACTGATCTGTTCCCTGAGCACTGGGAGAGAAAGAACAGAGCAGGAGGGGATGAAGGCTCAGTCCCTATCTATGCTTTGATGGTGTGATTTGCTCACAGCAGGCTCCGCTTCAAAGCCTTTTGCCAGGTAGTGAGTCCTTTCCCAGGGAAAGGGGGACTTTGCTGACCGAGGAAGGCTCAGTACCTTCCAGCTGGGATTCCAACATCAGAGGCCCTGGGGTAATGTAAGCACATTCTGAACACAAGATCCTGACATGGAGCTGAAAAGCAACTAGATCATTCTACCCAAAATGAGTATTTTAGTTCTAAGAGGCAGAAAGGCAGCCCTTTTGATTCCTTGAGGCATTTGCCGGGAAGTGCTTGGAAAACAAGAGGCCTGTGTCCTTGCCCGTTGCCCCAGGGCTTTGTGGTGATAGGGCCCCTGTTACTCTAGGGGGACCTCTGCCCCGCCACCAGGGGCTCCTTGCACTCCAGGGAGAACGGACCAGAACAAGTACCTCATTCAGCTTCGAGAGGCTGCACATTCTTATCCAACAGCTGTTATGTTTAAAAGACAAACAGCCAAACACATGGCCAGCTGTAGAGGCAGGGGTAGGGCATGTGGAAACAGAGAGCTCATCCTCTTCTGGGTCAGTGAGTAAGAACGAATGCTATGGTTTCTTAACAGTCCACCTTCCTCCCAAGATGGACCCTGGAAGTTCAGCTTAAATCCCCCTCTCTAGGAACTGCTCTCATCCAAACCTCCGCAAACTCATCTCTTCTTGCTCCTCAACACGTGAGCCCTTCTTCTCAGACACACAGATTTCCTGGCTGTCCCCTACAGGTGACCCATTAAATGACTGGTTCCTCTGCTGCACTCCCACTTCCCAGAACGGCTTTGCCCCTTCCCTCCAGCCCGAGCTCACTTAGCTCTCAAGACTTAGATGGAAGCTTACCTCTTCTGGGAAGTCTTCTTCCAAGCCAACCCACCCCCCACCCCGAATTTTCCCAGCACTGCTGTTTGGTCTAGGGGAGTGCCATTTTGGACCTCTTGGACAGGGGTAGAGCGTGGATTGCAGGTGGCTTCATTTGTGCTCTCTGGTTCCCCTACTTCATTGCTGCTAGCACTCACAAGAGGGTGTTTTCCAATGAGACAGCCAGCCACTCCCCACTCCCCTTTGTCAGTGTCTCACCATTGATCCTATTGCCTTGGAGGTAGAGATTCTCCAGGTTGGTGTTGACTGGGGGGATCTTCTGCAGCTGGTTGTAGGAGAGGTCAAGCTCAAGGAGGCTGCTGGAGTTGAAGGTGTTGGAGGCCAAGCCATTGTTGGTGAGACTGTTGTGGGACAGCCGCACGTACAGCAGCTTGGGCGACCCCCGGAAGTAGCTATCGGGGACGGAGTAGACATTGTTGTGCTCCAGGTACAGCTGCTCGAGGGCTACGGGCAGTCCATCAGGCACCTTCCGCAGGTGGTTGTAACTCAGGTCCAGCAAGATCAGTGACCGGAGGCCCCTCATCGCACTGCCCACTTCCTGGATCTCGTTGTGCTGGAGGTACAAGGCTGTGAGGTTCTCCAGCCCCTCCAGAGCGTTGTTGGGGACCCTCGAGATCTGGTTGTGGTCGAGATGGAGCTCCCTCAGGGATCGAGGCAGCGGGCCGGGCATGCGGGTCAGGTTGTTGTGGTCCAGGTATAGCCTCTCCAGGTGCCTCAGCTTGGAGAAGATCTTCCTGCCCACCTTATCGCTAGTGATCTGGTTGCCATGGAGAGCAATCCAGAGCAGCCCGGTGGCATTGTCGAAGACACCTTCCTGGATGGACGAGATCTGGTTGTTCTGGAAGTAGACGTACTTCATGCGGGAAGGGACGAAGGGCAGATACTTGAGGTTGCGGTTGTCACAGTACATGGCCGTGGGGAAGTTGGGTGGGCAGTCGCACTCCTGAGGGCAGTCACGGGGCTCTGGAGGGGGCGGAGAGCCGTAGGCATAGGCTGGGCCCTCCTCCACCCCATAGGGGTAGGGCTCGTAGGGCTCATACGGGTAGGGGTCATAGGGATCGTAGTAGGTGGACTGCTGGCTGCGGAGGTAGTGGAACCACCAGTGGGGATCTTCGTCGTACTGGGCCCGGGAGAGGGAGCAGAGCCCGGCCAGCAGCAGGAGGGAGGCCCACTGCATTTTGTCTCTCTGCAAGAGCCAGGAGAGAACAGAGAAAGCAGGCATGAGTGAGACAGCAGGGAGGCGGGGAGGCGAGCCTTGGGCTGTGAATGATCGGATCTGACTTCTGCAGCAGGCCCCTGGGACTGGGAGCCCCGCCCTCACTTCCCACACGCCTCCCCCCAGGGCCGGCTCTGCACACCTGGTCCAGCTGGACCATGGCTACCTGGGGGTGCTGGGTACACTTTACCCGGCTCACAGAGTCACAGAAGCAGAGCCTTCGAGATTAGAAGGAACTTGAATGGGGGGCACTGCATTTTTTTTTTCAAGGGGACGGTCCTTAGGAGCCTCCAGCAACCTGAAAGTTCTGTTGGGAGAGCTGGAAAGCCCCAGCAGTCATCCCTGCGCACGGGGCGGGGAGGGAGGGGGGGGTTTGCTCTTCAGGCCTGAATTCCCATTCAGTTTGGACTCCCCGGGGATATAATATTTTCCAAGAAAAAAGCCCTCTGGTTCTTTCCCTGTCTCTGGGAAACCTTCAGAAGCATCTTGAGACCTCGAAGGGGGAGATCTGAACTACTCCTGGAAGATCTTTTGGTCTCTTGGGTGGGGGGTTCTGGTTTCTAGTCTTTGGAGAGGGGTGTGGTCCGTCTGCAGTCACCGCAAGGCTTGGGCTGCCTTCCAAAGTGTCAATGTCTGTAGCAGTCTGCTGGGTGAGAAGGCTCTCCGGTCGGCAGTCTGCGGCTACGCACGCTACCTGGCTGACACAGCGTCTTTGTGCAACAGCGACAGTCCCCCGCAGACTGGGGACCCTGGCAGCAGGTGTGGTGGTGTCTTCTAGGGTGGGTACTGAGTGTGTGGAGCCTGAGTCAGTGCACTTGGCTTCTGTGGTATCAAGTAAAGAGTTAGCCCCCTCATGCTCCACCATGGACATTATGCTAGAGCCTCAGGGTGCAGAGAAATGAATGAGGGACACGGAGAAATGGAATAGGAATTGAGGACACCTGTGTTATACCCAAGAGAATGTGGCTTTGGAATGGGATTCTGGCATCCCCCTCTCCCATCCTGGGCTACCTGTGATGACATCTGGACTACCAGCCTCCATGACTAGCCCTCCCCTCCCCCCATAGCCAGGCAACCTGTTACCTTGAGCTCGAATGTTAGTGAGATGAGAACAGGGCAGGCTTGGAGAGAAAGGTGGGTTTGGTGCATTCTGGGAGGGAAGCTGAAGGTATGGAAGATGAGGAAGCTTACTGGTCACCCTACCCTGAGTACCTATAGCCAATGCCCTGGATAGCCTTTGTGAGCAATGGGAACCTTCCAGAGGTGTGAGGGTCACCCTTGGACAGAGGAACCTTAGAACATTTCCTGGTCCCGGAAGGGTTGCATATATCCCTTACATTGCTGTTGGGCCTCCTGGGGTTGGCAACTGGAGACAGAAGAAAGAAAGGAATCTAGGAGTCAGCATCAAATCCAATGATGGGAAAGACCCTGACTGTGACACTCAATCTGGTCACCTCTGCCACCGTTCCTCCCAGGCCCCAGACCTCTCTGTTTCCTGAAAGTGATTCCCATTGGCCCCCTTATTCCGTTAGCCTCTGGGCTGCAGAGGAGAGGCACCTGGCTCATCCTCAAACAGCCTCAGGCCTCAGACAAAGAACCCACAGTGTTTCTGAGAAGCCAACCCAACTGCCCACTGCCTGGGCACGCTGGCTGGGCCCTGGCTCCGGCCAGGAGAGAAGACGGATGGAACGGCCCACTGCCAACAGCGCATTTTTCCATGCACAGCCCTGGGCTGCTGCAGGACCAAGGTAGCTGTCTGGAGGCTGCCACAGTGAGCCTCTGTCTCCATTTCTCCTTCCAGACTGGGCATGTTGGCAGATGAGAGCCACCTTTCTCTTCAAGACCCAGCTTTCCCGGGGCTGTGCATCCTGCCCACTCGGGCCTCTCCTTAGGAGCCATGACTGCTAAGAGGGCTGGGTGGGGAGCTTCTGCCTCTCCTCTGCTCCATCTCTTAGCAGTGCTGCTCCAGGGTCATATACTTCGAAATCTCTCTGCCCACCCTAATGACAGAGACCTTCCTGTGCTCAGAGTTTCGTGAGGTAGAAAGTTTCTGGGATGGGTGCTCCCTGAGTTGTGGGGAGCTGACTCAGGAGTTAATGCTCTTCTCTCATTTCTCCACTCTAGGGAATGATCTTTCCCTCCTATCAGGGTTGAAGAGGTCAGACCAAAATTTGTCTCCTCTGCTGGATTGGACCCTCCTTCATGGCTCCCTGAACATGGTTGATTCTCAACACTTCTCTTTATTCTTTCCCTTTCACCCCAGCAACACACACACACTCACACACTCACGCACCCCCATCCTTCCCCTATAACAGCACTCAGGTACCATCATCTGCCTATAGGACAGACTGCAGGGCTGGGGTGGTGGCATTATGAGCACTAGCAGGACAGAGCTGGCTTCTTTAGATACCTGGTCCTTCCCTTTTTCATGCCTGAGAAGGGGAGGTCCCCCCCCAGCAACCAGAAAGGAACCTTAGGACAGAGGTAACACGTTCCCGCTACTCCCCCTTGCCCCTCTCCAGCATCCTGGGGTCATGGCCAGGATGGGAGAGTGAGGAATGGTTGCCCCCTGTCAGCCCCTCTCCCCAAGCCCCAGCCCTTTCCTTTACTCCTGCTATGGAACTACAAGGGACAAAAACTGAAGTAAAATGGCTAAACTTACCTCCAGTTGAACCTTTCAGAGAGTGACCACGTCCTTCTGTCTGGCCTCCTTGGGTTGGAGAACGTGTGAGAGAGAGAGACAGACAGAGTGTCTACTGAGAGTGTGCGGGCCTGTGCCAGGCCAGGGTCCCGCCCCCAAATTCCTAATCAAATATTGTGAAGAAAGGGACTGAGGAGGCCGGATCCTGGCTTTTTCGGCTCCGCTGCAGGGGCGGAGCTCACACTCAACCAAGCAAAATCCTTCTGTCCGCTTGACGTTAGAAAAACCACCTTCTTTCCACTCACTTATCTTCCCTAAAGCATTGGCAGCTCTGAGTCTCTTTCTGCTGAATGAGTTAGTGGCGCCCTGGAAGGTATTTGTATAGTCTCTTACCAAGTGCCTGGCTTTCTCATTAAACCCACAAGGGCAGATGCAGGGCTGGGGAGGGCCAGGACTGGGGGAGAGGCCATCTTAACTCTTTCAGCAACCCATGTGTCACCCCAGAGAGCCAGGACTACTCAGCCTTCTTGCCTCCCCCTCCATGCAGGTGTTTAGACTAGTGCACGAGCTGGCATGACACAGGAGAGCTGGTTTTGGCTCCACTTCTATCCCTTAGCAGTGTAGACTCGCCTGGGCTGCAGGGTTTCTCTCCTCCATTGGAATTAATGGAAAAGAATGGGAGCTCACCTTTGTGGATCACTTACTGTGCGCTAGCATCACACACTTTCATTTAATCCCCTGGCAACCATTCAACTTTCTGTCTCTATGAACTTGACTACTCTAGAAACCTCACATAAGTGGAATCGTACAACAGTTGTCTTTCTGTGACTGGCTTATTTCACTTAGCATCATGTTCTTAAAATTCATCTGTCGTAGCACGTGGCAGAATTCCCTTCCTACAACATTCTCTTGTATGTGTAGACCACATTTTGTTTATCTGTTCATCCATTGATGGACATTTGGGTTGCTTTTGCCTCTTGGCTCTCGTAAATAACGCTGCTGTGAACGTGCGTGTACAAATATCTTTTTGAGACCCTGCTCTTAATTAATTTAGATATATGCTCAGAAGTGGAATCATATGGTGATTCTATTTTTAATTTTTTAAACCACCATATTATTTCCCATAGTAGATGGGAATGCCAACAGGGCACAAAGGTTCAAGTTTGAAACACTCCTTATTTTTTAAGAAATACCAATTGAGAAAGCTTCAGATTTGAATTTGAAGACTTTAGAGGTGTCGAGGCAGATGCAATTTTTGGTTGCTCCAATAGGTCTAAACTGTGTAGGCCATCAGAAAGGTCCTTGTCAGGAATCCACTCTTCTCAGGGCTTATGAAGAGTTTTTTTAAAAGAGTAAACATAATGAATGGGTATTTGTTGATCACCTGCTATAAACTAAGTGGTCTACTGATGTTATCTCACTTAATGATCACAGAAGGTATTTGTGTTGAAAATAGAGGTGCAAAGATGTGGTGTGACTAGCTAGAAAGTGGTAAAACAAGGATTTGAACCTAGATCTGCGTGATTCCAAAGCCCACAGGCTTTCCCACACCAAAAGGCCAGAGGACTGATGGAGTGGTAGGGGCGATGACCACCCTGCTGTCACGGTTGGACTCAATTCATATGGAGCCCAACTAATTACAGTGGCCCAATCTTCTGGAATCCCAGGGGTGGGTAGCAGGGAGAGGGGGCTGGGATACAGGGCTTCTCTTTCCAAGTCCAGACATATTTCCTTTCAATTAATAAATATGAGCCTCTACTCTGTGCCTGGCATGGTCTTAAATGTTGGGGATGCAAAGAAGGTTGTAATATAATGCTTGCTCAAAATAAAGCAGGAGGCTTTGCAGCAAACTCCAATTCCACGAGGGAGGCAGAGTGGCCTTAATGTGAAGATGGTTATCAATAATGCACAGATAACCTTCTCATCATTTTGAGTCCAGAAAGCAGTCACTTTTCAACAGAAGACACTGGTTTTGGTAACAGGGCCCAAGAGTTACTTCTTAGATGGGCCTAGGTAGCCAGGCACATCTGCCCACTGAGTACAGATGTTTATTATTATTTTTTTAAATTGCAGCAATACTGCATTTACTAACAGCGAAAGTCAGGGGAGCCAGGGGGCCAACCATTGACTGGGATCCTTCCCAACCAAGCTCCCCCCCAAAAAGCAGTATCTCCATGTGTTTTGTTGACCATTTCTAAAATGGTGAGATTTGTACCAGATCTTTCGTAATCTATCCTCTTCCGAGGTAGGCTTGGGAGGAAGGAAGACAAGAGGATGACTAGGACAAGATCAGGAGGCACATTCCAGGGGGACCATCCACAGTTCAGAAGTTCCACAGTCAATGGGCTCTAGTCTCCATTTTGACTCCCATTGCTCTGTGTGCCTGGGTCCTGGATCTAGGCCTTCTGAGCTTGGCTTCAATATGGGAAACCAAGTAGGGGGTACTGATGTCCTCCAGATTGCCGAGGGAGTCCACATTGGAAGGGGTTCATTTGGGACACTGGTGCTCTCTGGGAGGTCAAGCCAGCATTGCCCAGTCACCAGACTGCAAGCAAACTAAAAAGAGAGGCTATGTTACACATTTACGTAGCCCCATCCCCAGCCAGGCATACAACGCCTGGCACTTAGTAGGTAATCAGTAAAGAATTGTGGAATGAATTGTATTTTTGGCTCCCTACAGAGTCTGCCTGTCTTCAGTACCCAAAGCCGGGTAGAATAATCACCACTACCAAGGCCAGGAAAACCGTTTGACCTTCAGGCCTATTTGACTTTCCAGGGGTTCAAGCCACTGCTATTTCCTCTCCACCCAGAAAAGTACAGGTTAAGCCACAACCACTAGGCACAGCTGATTGTCTCTGATATTGGATCCACACTGTCTGGAAGGGATGAAATGCGTTCTGATTCAAATTCCTACTGGAATTCAAAGGCACAGTGGCTTTGGTGGCCACCAACCCCTTCCTCTTTCTCCCCCATAGGACCCAATACTTCTTGTTTTTATAACACAGCCTCTGATCCCAAACAACCAGGGGATGGGGTGGAGGTGGTGGGATAAGAATGGAAATCCACCCAAACAATATTAGTGAGTTGAATATAAAGAGGTCAGTAGAAAGATGATCATGGTGATACAATCCAGGCTCCACTTCTGGCCCATCCTGAAAACTCTTGATGCCAGAGAGGGATTATTTATTAGTCTGATGTTTCAATAGAAAAGTCTGGGCTGGGGCGCCTGGGTGGCTCAGTCGTTAAGCGTCTGCCTTCGGCTCAGGTCATGATCCCAGGGTCCTGGGATCGAGCCCCGCATCGGGCTCCCTGCTCCGCGGGAAGCCTGCTTCTCCCTCTCCCATTCCCCCTGCTTGTGTTCCCTTTCTCACTGTGTCTCTCTCTCTGTCAAATAAAGAAATAAAATCTTAAAAAAAAAAAAAGAAAGAAAAGTCTGGGCTACCCTGGCACCCAGTCGTAGTGTCCCAAAGTTTCCAAGGGAGTTTTTTCTCCTTATTCAATTGGCATTGAGGGGCTATTTGAAGTCCTCACCATGGATAGTCTCCTTTTTCCAGAAGGACGAGACAAAGATGATGGAGCTGGGGGAGAGACTTGTTTTCTTTCAAATGCAATAGGAGGAAGACCTTGAGTTTGAAGTTCTGGGAAATGCATTGAGGGCTTCAGAATTTTCTTCTAATAAGCTCCTCAAAAATAAGATAGAAAACATCTTTTCTCTTTTTTAATGGATAGAATCTCTTATTTTGACTGTGTATTTACAGCATGCTTGGTACTACAACTTGATGACATGATGGATTCCAGAAGATCACCTTCTAGAAAGTGTGAATGTACTTGAATTGAGAAACCAGGGTTGGTTCAGGGAAAGATACCTAAATGAGGAAGGAGGCAAAGGAGATAACCTGAAATCTGAAGTCTGGAGGCCACTCAGTGTAGGGCATCCTTCTTTGTTTTGCAAATGAGCTAAGAACTAATGATGTTCCTGAGACTGTGCTGGGGGAGAGAACTGATGTAAGATGGACCAGTTCCCAGGATTCTGGCACCAGCTAGGATTACCTGGCTGTAGGTAAGAACAGGACTAGATATTAGCTCTAAAATACCAGCTACCATTTCTGAAATTCTTACCACAACCTTATCAAATAAGTATTATCATACCTTATTTTTACAGATGAAGAAATGGAAATTTAGGAAGGCTATAAATTTGTTCAAGATTGCATAGCAATCAAGTGGCAGAGCTGGGATTTTAAACTTGTCTGCTGCTTCTAGAGACTGAGTTCCTGACCACTATGCACATAGAATCTCCAGTGTAAAGGAATAAGCGTAGGTTTGGAACACATGTATGTTCAGATTCCATCTTGACCACTTATTGTCTCCATGACATTGGGCTAATTGCTTACGCATCAATGAGACTTCATTTATAAAATGGCGGCAATAACCCTAACTTTGTGAGATCTTGGGAAGACTAAATGAGATAAAAAATAGAGGCTCCTCGTAGGGAACCTGTCATGTGGTGGTCCTTCAATAAATGGCAGCTGCCTTTGGTTATTTTAGTAGATTGCAAGTTCCCTGGGGGGATGGGGAGCAATCTCATTAGTCGGCATAATGCTTGGCCAAGTGCTGGCATTTATTAGGCCCTTTCTAAACGTTGGTTGAATAAATGAAACGTGTAGAAGCTGGATTTTACTAAAGGGTAGTAAATCTACTTTGGTAACTTAAACCAATCAGAGAAAAGCTAGTTAAGGTTAGAGGTGGGACTTTCAGTGCCTAGAATTTTTGCCTCTCCTCCCCCACCCTGCCAAGGAAGGACAAGAGAAGTGACTGCAAGGTCAGTGTAGAACACTCTACAGACATGGAGAAATATCTTGGGGAGGGGGTCATGGAAAAGGTCAGGATCTAAGAGCCAAGTACAGAACAGCCCAGAAGAGGAGATGCCCCGGCTCCTTCTCAGACGGCGTTTAAGAGTCAGGTTTAGGGTGGAGAGAGGGTAGAACAAGAATACTACCTAGCCAGTAGCACCATTCTGAATCCCTTTGGGCTGAAGAAAGAAATTGGCTCCTACCTGAGGATGGACAGGGCTAGTTCTTCAAAGCAAGAACTAGTGACCTGGGCCCATGCAAAGGTCTAAGGACTTGGATCTAGTTCTACTGGAGTTAGGAGAATAATGGAGAATAATGATCCCTAGTAATGTGTGTGATGTCTTGAACTCTGGTTCATTCCATCATCTGCTTACCTCTGTACGGTCCCTGTAGTAAAGTAATAGCTTAACAATGAAATTTTTTAAAAAATAAGGAAAACTCCTTAAAAACAAAAAGGGGTTTAAGAAAAGCAATGTATTATCATTGTCTCGGAAAGGGCATGGATTTTGAGTCAGACAGAATGGCTTTGAATCCCAGAAACTTAGAGTGTGTTCCTTAATTTCCTTGGTCTTCAGGTTCCTTATCTGTAGAATGGGAATGATTACCACCTAGCTCATCAGGTGGTTTTATTTTTATTTAAAAAATTTTTTCATTAGGTGGTTTTAAAGCAGTTGGAAGTGTCTAGCACAGCACCGGACGCACGGAAGACACTTAGAAAAATGTCACTTCTTTTCCTCACCTTGGGTATTTTCCAGGAACAGGTTGGGGCTGGGGTATATAGAAAGGAAGACCTGGTGTCCTAATCTAAGGAAAGGTCAGAGAGATGATTTGGGGAGGAATATGGGGGGCGGCAGCTTGGAAAGGAAATGGACGACATACTTGACACTTGTAAGGAAGAAACAGAACTGGAGGTTCACAGGCCCAAAGGGTCTAGGATTCTGGCAGCACAGCCCTCCATTTGAGGGGACCGGTTCTTAGCTCTGGCTGCACAGGGGAGCCAGTGGGGAGGCTTTCCAGAACACCCAGGCCCAGGCCCCACTCCAGATGAATGAAGTAGGATCTATGCAGATGGGACCCGGCATTTTCTTATTGATTGACAGATGATTTTAGTGTTTAGCCAGGTTTGAGAGTGCTCTCTGGAGGCAGGAAGATTGACGTGATGACCTCTAAAATAGAGGCTATTGCTGAAACCTCTGTCTCTAAAAAGAGGGGCTTTTTAAACATTTCTTCATGAAGTGCCCAGAAAAGGAGCAAAGAATGCAAGAAGAATCCAGTAATCAAAGGGCACCATTCAAAGCAGCCCCCTCAAGCTGAAATCTCACATTTGATGTTAAAAAGTCATGTGATTTTTGCATTTTGGTCCATAAAACATTCATGTTTATTTCCATAGCAATCTCCCTCCTCCCCCACGAAAACTCCTGGGGAATAAATGGTGCTCTAGATATACACCATGCTTCTCCAGAGGCTCTGTGGGCCTGGGCAATCACAGCCTGAGCAGCCATTCACCTTGGCTGGTGAGCTTCCTGGTCACTGCAGGGACAGCTGGGCGAGTTGCCCCTATGCATCTTGCATCTCAGGGATGCACCACGGCTCTGGAGTTCACAGACCAGCTCCTTCCGTCTGTTGCTGGAGCATGAAGAGGAAGAACTGTTGCTTCTTCACCACTTTTCCTGTTGGAGAAACTGCCAAATGGCTCCCAGCCAAGCCGCTTGGTAAGCTTTGCGAAGAGCTGAATTCATTTTCCAATCCCCATGAGGCTATATTTCTAAGGGAATTTGCAAGAATAGAAATTGTTTTGATCTTCACTCAAGATACAGAAAGATTCACTCCCTCCCCCTGCCTCCCACTTCTTAAATCCCCAGCCATGTTAAGTAACGCCCCCCTGTGAGAGAGTTTGCTCCCCCTGCCCCGCCGGCCAGCAGCCAGCCTCCCAGGGCAGCCTGTTCTCCAGCTTTGCCCCCTGAAGCCCCTGATGTTTCCTTGTGACCTGCCCCTCTCTGCCTCCAGCTCCCTCTTCATCCACTTCAACAAAACAGCATCTTCCAGGAGCCAATGTGTTGGGCTTTGAGGGGAGAACTGGGGTATGGGGTGCAGGGTCAGAAGAGAGTGCCTTCTTTCTGGAGAACCAGAAAAAGGAAGACGAAGGGAATTGATATTTTTGAAGGCTCTAGGCTGGGTCCTCTACCTACAACATTTAATCTTCATAAAACCCCAAAACATAGTTACAATTATTTCCATTTAACAAGGAAGGTAAACTGAGGCTCAAAGAGGTGAACTGAGATTTTAACACAAGCCCAGCTTGTGCAGGGTGTGAAGGAAAGTTTGCCTAGGGGAGCGGATGAATGAGTAGATCAAGTCAACTGGGAAGCAAAGTGTGCCCCAGGGTCACCAGCAATCACTGTTGTCAGCAGACGCTCCCCCACCCCCCACCCCCGCCCCAGGGAAATAGACTGACCGGGATTCTCTGGGCTTCTCCCGGGCAAAGCCAACTCTTCACCATCCTCCTTTCTCTTGCTGTGGAGGGTCTCCCATCAATAGCAGACAAGGGCAGCTGTAGAGACACTCAAAGCCTGTAGGACAACCCCCACTGGTCTAAAGCAGGCTTCTGTGCCCACCGGGGAGTGAGGAAAAAAGCTCTCTTGGAAGGCCCCCCGCTCTGGAAGATCTGCTCCTGGGGTCTCCGCCCTGGAGTCTGGGGTGGGACATTACCTAACCTTCTGCAGAAGGCCCTCCTGACCCTGTTTGTTCTTTTCCAGAACCAGGCTTCCATGAGAACCAAGCCCGCAAGGTATGGAGGTGAATGGGGCCTTCTTTGATTCTTTCTTCCTTTTTCTGTGTTCTTGCCTAGGTTTCTCTGACCTTGGCCCTGGTGTGTACTGACGTTGTCGGAGACACAGCTGCCCCTCAAGCCCGCACCCATGCCTGGGACATCGTGGATATTCGCTCAGGTTTGCTACCTTGCACAGAGTTGACAGCTGCCAGACAGCATCTTGCCTCCAACGGAGGGGGAAGCCGAGGGGGGCGGGAGGGGGGGAGGGAAGCGGGAGGAGGCCCCGAGGTAGAAGGCCTGGTCTTCCTTGGCCGCCGTGTGGAGAGGCACCAGCTTCACCCGTGACTGGGGTTTGACTCGAACGCGTGCCGTTCTTGGGCAGGGAAGGAAGAATTGAAAGGTTAGGAGCTGAGAGAAGTTCTTGTCTAGTCTTGCTGTGGTTCTTAGAGCCCCGTGTCAGCAGCCCCCGGCCTGGGAGCCCCTGGAGGCTCAGAGCTATGTGGGGGTGTCACCAGGCGGCATTTTAAGCGAGTGGGAAAAGTGACTGGGGTTCAGACCCAAAGTTGGTGCTTTATTTTTATTTTTTTTAAAGATTTTATTTATTCGTCAGAGACAGAGAGAGAGAGCACAAGTAGGGGGAGTGGCAGGCAGAGGGAGAAGCAGGCTTCCTGCTGAGCAGGGAGCCCGATCCCAGGACCCTGGGATCATGACCTGAGCCGAAGGCAGACGCTTAACAACTGAGCCACCCAGGCGTCCCAAAGCTGATGCTTTAATAAGCGTCCTCTTCTCCGCTGTGGGAGGCGCTCTGCTAACTGACCGCAGCAGGAGGGCGGCGGGGAGAGGACGCGCGGGCGGCTTGTAGGTCAAGGGGATTCAGCTTCTGCTGCTCTGCCGGGGACAGAGGCCCACCTCCGGGAAGCCCGACCCCTGCTGCGTTATTCTCCCTCCTCTGTGGAGCACGGGGGTCACCTCTCCTGGTGCCAGTGTGCGTGCGTGCATCCGGGAGCGTGGTGGGTGCAGGCTGTGGGGTTGGCGTGGGCCGGCCCCCTCTCCCTTCCCACGAAACCTTCTTCAGCCTGCCGTCTGCACCCCAACGGAGGGTCAGACACAGTCCTCGGGACTCCGGAAGCACCAGTCCCTCCCAGGCCAGGAGGGAAATGCAAGGGGACACTAAGGAGCCATTACCGAGGCCTCCAGCATCCGGGACTCGAGTGAACTTGGCTGCCAGGTACAGGGAACCTTGAGCACGGCTGGCAGGGTAACAGCAGCACCAACCCAGGGCCAAGGAGCCCAGCGGCTGCAACTCGCTTCCACTTTACGTTTTGCGGCTCAGAGAGGTCACCTGGCCCCGGTCGCCTAGGGTCATGGCCCCAAGGGCAGCAGGCTGCTCAGCCAGAGGTTGGTGACAAGGGGCCTGCTGGACCTCGGCATCCTCTGGGGGTCAGATCAGGGCATGGATGAGGGCGTGTCCCTCCTGCTTGGCCGTCTAAGAAAGTAGCCTTTTCCTGGTGAGCTCGTAGCACCTGAGACTGTTCTCTTCCCACCACACACATACTGCTCTGTCCACCCAGCCCTTCTGCGATCTTTATGGGAAGGAAGGAACCCAGGACAATCAGCAGAGGAGGCCTGGGTACCCATCTGGAGTGCTGCCCCCTCCTTCCCTACGGTACACATCCAGCCCCACCTCCCCTCGTGGCCTCTGCCTCCTGGGGACTCTCCGCAAGGAAAGCAGTGCCCTTAGGTGCTTGGAGATCAGCGGGGAAGGAGGCGCTAGGGGAGTGTGGAGCGTTGTTCATGAGCTAAAAGCGAACCCTGCCTGCGCACTGCATTCCTGCCATCACCCCTGCAGCCTCCCCCATCCCGCCGGCCCGCCGCTTGCTACCCTCTCTGGGGCTGGAGCCCGGCTCACCTTTCTGACGGACACTGCTGTGCGGGAAGAGGCTCTCGGTGCTAATAGAAACCCATTGTCTTTGCCGGTAATGCCCTGCCGCCTGCGATGGGTACGTGGGGAGCTCCGGGCACAGTCGCTCCCTGCAGAGGGAGGGATGCTGCCCGTGGGAACTGTGTCCTCCGGGGAGCCGCAAGCCCGTGGGCGCATCAGGGCCCCCGTGGATCACACATGCCTGTGCAGTCTGGCGGTGCCGCTCGCCCGGGAGGCTGAATTCAACCACATGCAGAGAAGCGTGGCTGCCTTGTGCTTCGGAGGAGAGCCAAGGCAAGCCGCCCTGGTCCCTCCTCGTTTTATTTATTTATTTATTTATTTAATTTATTTTTTTAAGATTTTATTTATTTATTTGAGAGAGAGAGAATGAGAGAGCACATGAGAGGGGGGAGGGTCAGAGGGAGAAGCAGACTCCCCGCCGAGCAGGGAGCCCGATGCCGGACTCGATCCCGGGACTCCAGGATCATGACCTGAGCCGAAGGCAGTCGCTTAACCAACTGAGCCACCCAGGCGCCCTCCCTCCTCGTTTTAGAGGAGTCAGCTAGCCAGAGGTACGCACGCCAGCGACTTCACACGTGGCAGCGACTTCCCTGTATATGAATGTGTGTGTGTGTGGTTTTTTTTTTTTAAAGATTTTATTTATTTATTAGAGAGAGAGAGCACATGAGAGGGGGGAGGGTCAGAGGGAGAAGCAGACTCCCTGCTGAGCAGGGAGCCCGACGTGGGACTCGATCCTGGGACTCCAGGATCATGACCTGAGCCGAAGGCAGTCGCTTAACCAACTGAGCCACCCGGGTGCCCGAATGTGTGTGTTTTATTAGATGAAAGTCACCTGGTACACAAGTAGCCGTCCTCACGCGGACATTTCAGGGTCGTTGTGCATTCCAAATATTGTGCAGCCACCACGCTCTGGTCTCAAAAAGATTTTTTCCCCCAGAAGAACACCCTTCACCCATTAAGCGATCACTCCCCTCTCCCCCTTCCTCCCATTCCCTGGCAACCACAGATCTGCTTTCTATCTCTGCAGATTTGCCTATTCTGAATATTTCGTATAGAAGAAATGATACAATATGTGACCCTGTGTCTGGCCTTCACTTAGCACCACGCCCTCACGGCACATCTGTGTTGTAGCGTGGGCCGGGACTTCATTTCTTTTTATGGCCAAATGACACTGCGTTGTATGGATGTACCGTTTCCACCTTTTAGCTATTGTGGATAGCTGTGAACATTTGTGAGTGAGTTTTTGTTTGAGTGCCTGTTTTCAGTTCTTTGGAGAAAATCCCTAGGGGTGGAATTGCTGGGTCATATGGTAACTCTATGTTTCACTTTTTAAGGACATATATTTTTATTTGACCTTCACAGCATCCCTGTGTGCTAGACAGAGTAGATATTAGAGAGAATGCATACTAAGCATCCAGCTCATTACCCTGTACATAATATGCGCTCAGTAAATTAAAAAAAAAAAAGATTTTATTTATTTATTTGACAGAGAGAGAGAGACAGAGAGAGAGCACAAGTAGGCAGAGCGGCAGGCAGAGGGAGAGGGAGAAGCAGGCTTCCTGAGGAGCAGGGAGCCCAATGCAGGGCTTGATCCCAGGACCCCAGGACCATGACCTGAGCCAAAGGCAGACACCCAACCGACGGAGCCACCCAGGTGCCCCTGTGCTCAGTAAATTTAAAAATGTTATTATCAGATGTAGAAACTGAGGCTCAGGGAGTGGAAGCGACTTGCTCAAGCACACTAAGTGTAGTAGAATCAGAACAGAACCGAGGCTGCCGGTTTCTAGTCTATACAGCCCATGTTCTTAGAGCAGATCTCAGGAACTCAGGCCATAGTTTCTGCCCTGAAAACAACCCCAGTACTATGAATTTCCCCACGGGCTCAGGGACCTGCCCCACCCTGACCCAAGAAGAGACAGGACAGCTGAGCAGAGAGCCCTTCTAGTCAGCTCTCCCAACCCACCAACCCACCACACTGCCTTGCCCTCTCCCCGGGCCTGGGCCTCGCCGTGGCAGCCGTGACAGCAGGTGGAGGGTGGCGCTGATTGTACCCGACAGCTGGCTGAGCTGTCACCTCCCTTGAGCTCCCGTTGTCTCTACAGAGCCCCTCATTTTCCTGCCCTGCGGCCCACCTGCCAAAGAGCTGCGTTGAGCCTCCCCCTCGGGCAGCCCGGGGGAGTGTATGACCCAGAGGCTTGTCCACAACAGAAAGATCCATCTGCTTGTTTCTTCTCACCTGGGGGTTCAACTGAACATCTCATGTCTGCTTCCATGGTAATTCATCATCATCCCACAGGGACTTGGCTGGCGCCCTTGCTTCAGAGGACCTGAGTGACTTTCCAGAAGTCAGGCAAGGGAAAAACAGCTCGATTTCCTGGCTGAAGCTTTCTGACTGGGCCCCATTCTCTTATGCTCTCCCATTCCTGCCCTGCTCTGCGATACCAAGAACAGGAGCCCAGGCTCCTAGAGAAGAAAGAGGTCACAAACTCAGGCTGGAAGGATCCAAGGAGCCATGTGATTTACCCCTGCCTCTGGGCAAGATTAGGCCTAGACCCTGAGGATCAGGCTGACTCCTGCCATGATCGCAGACACATCTCTGACAGGAGGAGGGAGGGAAAAGTGGCAGACAGCCCGTCCTGGGGGACTCAGTAATTGCTTTGTTTCTGTAACCCCTCCGCGATCCCAGCCCTGAGATCCTATCCTTCTGCCCTCCCTCCTCCCTCCCTCCCTGCTAAAAAGTCTGTGGTTTGACTGCTTCAAAAAGGTGGCAGCCACTCCCAGATTTTAGGGTTCTGAAAATGTCAAGACCAGTTGGGAGTTGTTTTTTTGTTTTTTTTCTCCTGAAGAGAAGGATAGAGAAGAGCCCCAGAGAGGCATAGCTTCAGGGAAATCCTGAGCCTTAGGGGAAAAGTCTAGAGGACTTCCCTAGGACAGAGGCTTCTGACGTTTTAGGACAGCTCCATTGATTCTGAGGACCCAAATGTCGGCATGGAATGTGTGGTCTGGTATAAAGAGCACTGGCCTGGCAAAGGACAGGGGCTACCTTGGGGAGGAGGGAAGGAAGAGAGTTTGGCAGGGGGCTCCTGGGAGGCGGCTCAGTCAGTTAAGTGTCTGCCTTCGGCTCAGGTCATGATCCCAGGGTCCTGGGATCGAGCCCCGCATCGGGCTCCCTGCTCCACGGGAGGCCTGCTTCTCCCTCTGCCTGCCGCTCCCCCTGCTTGTGCTTGCTTTCTCTCTCTCTCTCTGTCAAATAAATAAAAATCGTAAGAAAAAAAAAGAATATTTGGGTTCAGTCTTGGCTCTTTCACTTGTTTGTCATGACATCACAGGATAATCAGTTTCATCTCTCTGGTCCTCAGTCTCCACATCTATAAAATGGAGTCAACAGACCAAAACTCTCAGGAAGGCTGTGAGGATAGACTGAGAACTTGGATGTTGTTGGTGCCTTATAAACTATAAATCATGATTTCCATGTAAAATATTTTGTTTTAGGGAGAGCCAGATCAGGGTGGATATCCCCGGGAAAACAGGGGCTGCTGATGGGAAAGGGGCCAAGGAAAGGTCAGTGGCCATGCTCTGGGTTTGGGGGAAGGATGGGGTGCTAGTTTACTAAGGCTGCAGGTACAAATTACCAAAACTGGGTAGCTTAAAACAACAGATATTTATTCTTCCACAGTTTCTGGAGGCCAGACGTCCGAAATCAAAGTATCGGTGAGGTCACGCTTCCTCTGAAGGCTCCAGAGAAGGATCCTTCCTTGCCTCTCCCTACTTTCTGGCGGCCCCCAGCATTCCTCGGCACTCCTTGGCTTATAGTTTATCACCCCCATCTCTGCCTCCAGCTTTCCACGGCCTCCTTCTTTGTGTGTCTCTGTCATTGGCTTTAGGACCCCTCTAGTCCAATGACTTCATTTTAACTTAGTTATATGTGCAAAGATCCTATTTCCAAATAAGGTCACATTCACAGGTACTAAGGGTTAGGACTTCAACGTATGTTTTTGGGGGAACACAATTCAACTCACTACAGAAGTATTCTGGGTGGAGAGACAGAGAATCTGGACCCGGGCCCCACTTCCACCATTTTGTGGCCTTGAGCGTGGGCTTCTCCAGTCTAAAGGAGAAAGTAAATAGGAAATCAGAATTTCTTAAATGCCTGTAACGTGATATAAGGGCACGGTAAGGTTGATGGTGTCATCCCTACTTTGCAGAGAAGGAGATTGAGGCTGGGAAAAGACCTGAAGGTTACCCAGTCCCACTGTAATAAGCATGGTTTCCAGGAATATGAGAGGGGATGGAGTGCATACTGACCCCTTCTGGGTTCAAATTCAATACAAAGTCTTATGATTTCATAAAATACCAGAGAGTTGATTCCTGTCCCCTAGTGAATTAAAGGATAGGAGATTTAAAAAATAAACTGCCGTTGAAACCAGAAACCAGGACTCATACTGCCTTGTGGGAATGATGACGTGTGCTAGACCCGACACAGGACGCACAGCGAGGTACTTTCCTCTGTGCAGCGGCCAGTTCAGCTCAGAGCCCTGCTCCGCTTCTGTGACACGGATACCAGGGACAGGACAGAGTCAATCTCTGCTCTGTCGGCAACTACAGAGGTCCCCAGCTCCAGCCCCGAAGTGCTCTGACCCTTGAGGGCTAGGACATCTAGGCTTTTAATGTTGCTGTTGGATTATCTGTGGGTGGTCAGCGTGTCCGAATGTCTCTCTCAGACTGAGAGACCCGCAGAGACCATCTGGTAAGCATTCAGCACAGCCCACTGTTCAGGCACTTTCTACATGTAAGCACTGTGCTCGGGGTGTAGAAGAGAGATGGGTTTTCCCACTCTAAGGAATCGGTCCTGTTTCCAGGAGACATTTCCTCTTCCAAACCCGCTGGCCAGCCCCTTCCCCGGGGCCCAGCTCCCCAGCAGGTGAGAACTGATCTTCTCTTGCCCTGACCCATTCCTGGGGCCACAGCTGCGGCCAACCGTTCTGGTCACAGCCCCAGGTGCAGGGGAAGGAAAAAAGCGGTGATGTTTACTCACCTAACAACTCTGAATGGAACCTTTCAGAAGGGCCTTTGGCCAGGCAGCCCGCAAAAACTGCTGCCAGGTATATAAACAGCCTCCGAGAAGCCGTCCACCCAGCAGCTCCCTTTCAACAGATCATTCTGCGAGAGAAGGCTGGAGATGTCCTGGTCTTTGCTCCCCACTACTTGGGCTGCATTGGACAGGCCCAAAGGAGCCACAGCTGGATTCAGAATTCCAGGGGCCCCTTGGATCGATGGCTCCCAAACTTAAATCTGTCTCAGAATCACCTAGGGCAGGGGTGCTCCGACTTCTCTGTGCATCAGTATCCCCTGAAGGGTTGTTAAAACAAGATTGCGTGGGGGTGCCTGGGTGCTCAGTCGTTAAGCGTCGGACTCTTGATTTCGGTTCAGGTCATGATCTCAGGGTCGTAAGATCGAGCCTCATGTTGGGCTCTGAGCTCAGCGGGGAGTCTGCTTGTCTCCCTGTCCCTCTGTCCCTCCCTCCCCGAAATAAATAAATCTTTGGGGGAAAAAAAAACAGGATTACGTGGTCCCAACTCCAGCGTCTCTAATTTAGTGAGTCTGGGGTAGAGGGAGAGTCTGCATTAATAAGAAGTTTCCAGGTGTCAATGTCACGGGTCTGCAGACTACACGGTAAGGACACCGGTCTAGGGCCAGAGTCTCAGGCCCCGATCCAGGGGATTCTTAGAATAGAGTGGGGCCCAGGAATCTGCCGGTTTAACAGCCTTGCAGGTGATGCTGAGGCACAAGGTTTAGGAAATGTTTAGGTCTGCATTGTTAAATCGGGGCCCTAGGACCCCCAAAGACACACTCGGGGATGCTGAGGAGATGGGCTTTGAGCCCATTTAGGGCACGGACAGTGACGTAGAGAGAGACCTCTCTGTCCTTGGCAGCAAGAGCACGAAAGGCTTGTGAAATGACAGTTTGTCGCTGAGTCCCAGCTGGGCCCCCCTGAGGTAAGTGGCCATCAGGCGCTTTGCTTTTTTAACGGGGGTCAACCTCGAATAAAGCCGGTGGTCCTGGTCACATGCCGGGACTTCGCTCAGCCTGATTAAGGGGTGCTTCCCCCTCCTTTGTGTTCAGAACCAGATAAGACTCCTGTATCTTCTTTCCCCACAGCTCCCAGAGGCAGGGGTTCACCATAAGATTGGTGGAGAGGGGGGCGCCTGGGGGGCTCAGTCAGTGAAGCGTCTGCTTTCGGCTCAGGTCATGATCTCAGGGTCCTGGGATCGAGCTCCGTGGGGTTCCCTGCTCAGCGGGGAGTCTGCTTCTCCCTCTCCCTCTGCCCCTCCTTCCGCTCATGCTCTCTCTCTCTCTCTCAAATAAATAAAATCTTAAAAAAAAAAAAAAGCCTGGTGGCGAGGCCTAGGTCCTCAGGGTAGAAGAAAGGCGGTCTCAAGAGCAAGAAACCAGAAAGCTGGTTGTCACCACTCCAGCCTGAAGTCAGAGATGGGTGAAGAGCCACGGGCTTGATGCACAGCCCCAGGGCACGGGGCTCCAGCGGCTTTAATCCCTCCCGCCCAGGGCCAGGCCTGGGACACAAGACTGTGCCGAGGCCCCTGCTGGAGTGGGAACCAGGCGAGGCCACCTGTCCAGCCAGCCTGGACTGACTCATTCCAGAAAGAAGACAAGTGTGTTCCTCAGTCCCGAGGGTTGCTGGTAGTGCTGACCTCTTGGCCCTGACCTTATATGCTTACGCTCTGCTGAGGGACTGGCTGGGCCTGGACAAGTCATTTGGGAAGTGTCTGAGATCAGAAAAAAAATAACATAGCCAGGATCTGGGAGCTACGTTAATTTTTCCACGCTGTGTCCCGACACCAGTTTTTCCATAGGGGAAATTGATGCCGTGCCTTTGCCTCCTTCTTGCCCTCTGTGGCCCTGGCTGGGCCTCCTGACCTTGTTGGCTCATCTCATCCTTCAGGAGATGGTGTGGCCCCGTTCAGGCAAACTTGACCCCGAGATCTCCCACCGGTGTCGCTCTCGGGCGTCTGGTTCCTGTGCAACCCTGAGCTACCGCTCCAGGCCTGTGCACGTTCCTATCTGAGGACAGAAGGGGTCATGATGGGCTCACAGTTCAGTCCTGGAGCTACAGAGCAGAGGCCGTCAGTATGGAGGACCCAAATGAATGTCGCGCGGCGGCCTGGGGGACCCGCCAGGGCTCAGGGTTCCTGGGCTCGGAGCAGAGCCGGCTGGGGCGAGGCAGCAGTAAGAAGGGAGCCCTGTCCACTCACGTCCCTCCCCCCAAGCCCCCTGCAAATAGCAAATCTATGGAGAGCAGCCTTGGACCTGCACCCAGACATAAAAATCACCCACTAGGAGCACAGCCTCTTCCCAGGCTGGTTCCCTGGGAAGCCCCTCATTTCTTCACCAGGGGCTCAGGGCCCCTGTCTGATTTTCTCTCCTCCTCCGTGGGCCACCACCTACCCGGCCCCAGTGCAGCTGGGAAGTGGCCTTTCCAACTCCTCCTCCCTGGCTCCCCCCCTCATCTTCCAAACTCGGAGGACATAGGGCTTTCTATTTAAAGTCTCTATGTGGACACACTGGTGGTCACCAGAGGGAAAATGGGTGGGGGATGGGTGAAATAGGTGAAGGGGATCAAGAGTACACTTCTCTCGATGAGCACCAAGCAATGTATGGAATTGCTGAATCACCGTGTCATGCACCTGAAACTACTGTAACACTGTATGGTAACTATACTGGAATGAAAATTAAAACAATAGGTGCCGATCAGCCAAATCAGCAATAAAGGCCTTATTTGCTACAAAATTGTACAACTGAGATTGTCCATCACCCACCTCAGGGATATGAGTAGAAAAAAATAAAAATAAAATAAAATATCTCTGTGGAAATGGACAGGAGGGAACAGAATCACGGGGAATATCCCCAAAGGCTTCGCAAGCCCTTTCTACCAGGAAGAAGAGAGAAGCCGGGCAGTGGTGGACTCACAGGACACAGCAGACAAGTGATGCCTCCAGTTCCAACTCATCTTGGGGGTGTCTCTGCTCCTCTGAACCAGACTGGACATTTCTTGTGATCGGGGACAACCTCCACACATCCTGATAGATGCACAGGGTCTAGGGGTGTCTGCCTCATAGCAGGTGCCCAATAAATGTTTCACTCTCTCATTCATCTGTCTCAGCAACATGTACTGAGTGCCCTAATGGGCCACGCATGGGGACTACAATGACCCACAGTACGGTGGAGGCCCTGTTTTCAAGGAGCACATGACTAGAGAGCACATTCATAGCTATGAATGCATAAAATTGCAAAAGAGCACCGAGAAGGCATTGTAGGCTCTGCTGGAGTGGAGAGTTAGCCAAGGCTTCCCAGGGAGCCTCGAAGGGTCCGGAGGTCAGGAGTCGACGCAGAGGACAGGGCCGGCAGAGAAGGCGGACTGTGCCATTCCTCGGAAGCAGGAAGATACTACCTGGGTGGCCAGCCCTCTCTTTCTTGTCACCCCCTCTCCGATCCCTTCATTGTCACCTCTTGATAGTGTGGCAGGGGCTGGGGGCAGGTGGGACAGATAGCAGCCCGCACGTGGGGAGCAGCTAGCAGGTGCTCGCGGCCATCGCCACGCCCACCGCCGCTCCTCCGGTGATGGGATTCGACGGGCGCGCTGGGCGAGTCTCTCTGGAGCGTCTCTCGTCTCAGATTCCGTAGAACTGACTGCCCTCAGCCAGTCGTTCTCAGACTTCTGTGCGCCTCTGGACTCGCTGCGGAGCTGTTGGCACAGCCAAGGGGACGCTATGCCAGGAGACTCGAATTCAGGGGTTCTGGCTTGGGGTCCAGGCATTTGTAACTGTAACAACCTCCCCAGGTGTTTCTGATGGACATCAAGGACTGGGAACTTTGCGGAGGCCGAGCGTGTCCCCTCTCAGGCTCCGGGACCTGCCGTTCCGTTCGGGGTCTAACACTCCTGCCACTCAGGGCTGGGTTAACTGGGACTCTGTTCCCTTAGGGAAGCAGACCTGCGGGAGGGACTTGCACATATTTGCATCTTGTTAGCCTCGGGGAAGGGATGGAGCCAATTTGGTGAGATGGAAGAGGGGTCAATGCAAATGATCTCCATCAACTGTGACCTGGACACCAGAACCTCAGCTTTCCGTGCTCCAGCCATGGGGGAGGCGGTGGCTGAGTGTTAGAAGGGGCTGGAGAAGCAGAGGCCCCTGACCAGATTTCTTTATCACTTTGATAAGACCCGCCTTCTGGCTGCCCTCCTTGCCCTCAGCAGCCGTGACAGCCCCTCGCAGCAGGCTGCTTCCTAAAACACAGCTGTCTCCCATGTCCCCTCCACTGCTCAGCATTGCCTAGGTCACAGGTCTGCTTGCGGAGCCTTTCATGGTCTGCTCCTTCTCCCTGATCTTACGGAGGATGGCTCCGCTCTGCAGGTTAACCGCTATCAACTAGGTAGGAAGAGGCTGAGCGCAGAGGGGAAAAGGGGACTGGGAGGGGGACCAACAACCTGAGGGTGATGGCACCAGCCATTGAGACCCACAGTCACTAGGGAAATAAACAAAATGATGCCGTGGGGGCAGGGACAGTCAATAAATGGAACCATTGCCACCACACCTGCTCTGTGTGAGCCAATTCCGGCACTCAAGAGCCAGCCAGGCCTCCCCATGCTTCTCAAGAGAGTGGCGAGGGGCCACACCCACACGTCGGAAGTGACCTGGAGGGGACATCTAGTGACCATCCCTGTCTAGAAAAGTGAGTGAGCTTCTCTGAACAGCAGAGCCTGTCTTAACTGGTATCCGGTAAAGGTGTGGCAGGCAAAATAGCAAAGTGAGGGGTGCAGGGCTGGGAGACAGCCACCCTACCTATGGCCAGCCTCCCTGGCCATGTGACTGGGTTCCAACCAATGCAGTGAGGAGCAGCACTGTTTGGGGGCCTGGCCCATAAAGGTCTCTGGTGCCAAGGCCTGTGTGAGTCTCCCCTGGCCCCCGGGGAGGCAGGGGCCGGAGGTGGTGGGGCTGGAGGATAGAAGAAACCTGGATGCCAGCCACTGTTCAGAGGAGGACTGTCTGCTAGTCCAGAAGACCAATTTTGGACTTTATGTGAACAAGAAATATATTTCCATCACATTGGAGCCATATATATTTTTAGGTTTATTTGTGACAGCGGTTAGTATTATCTTACCCAATACAGGGAGTGAGAGTAGGACTTCCAGGGGCCCAAGCCTTTTTACTTAAGGGTAAAAAGAGGATGCAGCAAGGTGTAGGTTCCAGGGGGAAGTCCCTTCTGGTCCAGGCGTCCTGGAAGAAGGGGAGGAGCAGGAATGTTAGGGTGGGAGCCAAGTAGAGGTATAGGCCGGCCCAGAGCAGGGGAAGGGATGGGGAAGAAGGGAGAGAGAGAGAGGGAACACACCTGGGGGAACACACCTGGGGAGGCTGAGATACAGGTCCTGGGAGGGACAGGGCAGCCCTTCCACAGGCTTCTCGGAACTCCCTTTTCCTCTGCAACCTATCCATTTGTCCCCCTTGTTTGGCTCCTGCGTTTCCTCCCTCGGTTGTTTTTGTTTTGTTTTGTTTTGTTTTAGAGCTGAAAAGTCTCACATTTATTACTGAATCAACCTACTGGTGCAGAGGCATAGTAACAGAGAAAAATCATTTCCCTGATAAATATGTCTATTGGCCAGGTAGGAAGAACTCGCCTCTTCTGTGGAGGGCCAGAAGAGACCTTCAAGAAATGCCAGCCCCTAGAAAGCAATAACATAAATGGATTCAAATGTTAGCTGGTTCAAATATTTGTACCAGCAAATGTTAAGCCAATCAATCACCCTCGGGGTTGCTCCTCAGGGGAGAAGCAGAAGGGGGAGGACACCGATTTGTGATTTAAGGCCAGGAGGTTTAGCTGAGAGTTTAGAGAATTTCAAGGAGAGAAAACTTTTCTTTAAAAGCCTAGTGCTGATCTGAAAGGAAATTGAGCCAAGGGAACTACAAAGTCATTTCTGACCTTGGGAAAATAGAAGGCAAACCCCAGCCAGCCCCCGGGCCTAGAGGGAACACTGAGCTGATTATTGCCTGCAAGATTCTGCTCCCTCCACTAAGATAGTATTTAAAGTTTCAGTGTTTACCAAGCTGTGGCCTCCAAGGGAGCCTGGAAGTTTTCTAGAAGGGACTTGGCCTTCATGGTATGTTCCGTGAATGCCCCCCTTTGCTTGGCTTGAGCCCCTTCTCAGCCCCAGACTGCCACGGGCGTACAGCCCAGCGAAGCCTCGGCTTCCTCAGGGCCTTTCCTGATGGAGAACTCCCCAGGGTTTAGGCCTGGGGCTCCCTCAAAAACAAGCAAATGGCATGTTCTCTTCACGAATGGGCTCTGACCTTAGGAGAAATAGCTAAGGCAGGAGGACAGAGAAGAATCGAGCACCATTTCCTGGAAGGGAATTCTTGTAATACAATGGCAGTTCTCGAAGTAGCTGAGAACTACCAGCAGCATAATCCAGGGGAAGAAGCATGAACTCCGGAGTCCGAGTTCTGAAAATGTCTTTATTTCACCCCCGATTAGGAATAATAACATTTCTATTTCTGCAATTGCAGGTTAAGAGGTTTTTTTTTTTCCCCTCAACATTACTCCACTACCTCTGGCTTCCATCATGGCTGTTGGGAAGTCTGAGGTTGTCTACATGTCATGCCTTTGCTGGTGATCTCACTTTCCTCTTTTACTGATGACAAGATCCTCTCCTTGCCTTTCTTATTCTTCACATTCCTCGAAATGTGTCTAGTGTGAGTTTCCGTGTGTTCATTCTGCATGGTACATGTTGCAGTCCTCTCTATAGACTCATGTCGTTCCCAAGTTCTGGACAATTCTCTTCAAATGCTCTCTCTCCTCCATTCACTCTCCTTTCTCCTGGGATTCTGGTTAAATGTTTATTCAGTTTTTTCATTCCATCCTCCATTCTTGCTTAATGCTTTTCATATGTTCTCTCTCTCTGTCCTGTATTTATACTTTGTTTATTCTCTCCTCAGCCTTGTCTCATCTCCTGTTTAAGCTCTTTATGGTGTTTCACCAAGGGGCACCCGGCTGGCTCAGTCAGTAGAGTGTGCTACTCTTTATCTCGGGGTTGTAGGTTTAAGTCCCGCGTTAGGTGTAGATATTACTTAAAAAGAAAATATTTCCTAAAAAAAAATATGGTGTTTCACCTATAAAATGCCTTTTTGGTTCTTTTCTCAAACATGCCTGGTCATTTCTGGTGGTATATAGCTCCCTGCTCATATTTGTCATTCCTTTTTCAAATTTCTTTAAACATTTTTTATACCATGACTTTCTATTCTGTATCTGATCGTTTCAATACCTGAAGCCCTTGGGGAGGCAGGAGTCTACATTTACTGTGGTGGTTCATTGCTTCTGTGTTTGGTGATCTTTGATTGTGATCTCCTAGTTGGTTGATTTAATTTTGGAAAAACCCGGAGAACTAACACGAAGATGCTTTCCTCAGTGAGAATTTGCATTTGTTTCTGCTGGAAGCAAGGAGCACTCCTGACCAGGGACTGCTTTAACCCCATGGGTCGTTGGCTTAACCTCAGTGTCTTGGGTTCAACTCCCCACTTTGCTGATGGCCCAAGGCTTGGTGTACTACTGGCAGCCCCGATAGGAGCATTTGTCGTCTGGGCCACCTTCACCTTTAACTTATGCTCACCATTCCCAGTACTGGTTTTAGTTCATGGTTTTTAAGGCCTTTTTCCGTCCTTATAGAATGATTTACTATGAACCCGGCATTGAAATAACAATTATATTTTGCGCAGGATTAGTTGTTTAGTAGCAGAAGCCTTCAGAATTTCTAGCCCATCAAACTCCTGAAATGTCAAGTCAAGATCTAAATTTGTATCCTTTTTCTGACATGTTCTAGCTCCAAATCTTTGGTGGGGGCAGGTGTGGGGTCGGGGGGTGGTGAGGAGCAGGGAGGGGGACTTAGCATTTTGCGTCTCTGTCGGACTCTGTGGAATGGCATGTAAGAAGACCCACCTGTGGTTCTCATCCGCTTCCCGCTGCTGCGTGCTGCACTTTGCATTCACATGAATGACACACCAAGCTTTTATCATACCTAAATCAGTGTTGCAGGTAAGCAAAGGACTACGGTAATCTGTATTTGTTACCACTATTAATGTATGTGAGATGTAGTTGCTGCAGACACAGGTAAAATATAGCTCATGTTATGTGAAATTTTCCTACCTTTACTGATATTTTCCCCCACTCAAAATGGCATTTTAAAACACAAATCAACAAAAGACTTGTTACGGGATAACATCAACTCTGAATTCTAACAGTATGAAAAACATAGATGATTTGAAAACTTTGGAATTCTAAGCAGGCCTTTAGGTTGCCAGGAGCTCATTCAAGCTGCTTTAGGGCACATAGGGGTTCGTGATTGTTCTGAAACCAGAAGGCCATTGGGATTCAGCCATGTTCTCTCTGTTACTGTTCTGTCTCTTTGTCTCTGTCTGTCTCTTCACTCTCATCATCATCATCTCTCTCTCTCTCTCTAGACCCCCTTATAGTTGCTGTTCACTCCCAGTTTCTGTTCCCTTGTAACCTCATTTTGCACATGATCTTCATGGCCGTTCCCTTCTTTGTATATTTCTTTGTATATCCTAATTTTTCCACCTTAACTTCCACTGTTAACGACCTCCTTTTCCCAATAGTTCCTGGCTTGGATTCCTGAAAACAACCATACATGAGTATCTCCGTTCACCTTGTTAGCCTGGGCTGGCCCGCCTGTGCATTGGCTGCCATTGGGTCACCTTTGCCTCTGGGCAACTGTATCCAGGGAGACAGAACCACAAGCTTACAGGCACTGTAGGCAGGGCAATTTTCCTTAGAAGAAGTCTGTGTGCCTGGCAGGCTTTTACTTAAGATAGACTTTACAACCGTAGGGGAAATGACAGAGCAAAGCGTTTGTTACAAAGGGTTTGTGTCAAGACCTGGTGACTGAGAAATGCTGGTCATTGACACAGGCCAGGAGCTCAGCAGCTGTTAGATAAGCTCAACAGCTGTTAGACACCAGTGGCTCCATAAATGTTAGTTTTGTTCCTGCAGAAACTCCCCAACCTCGACCCATGAGGACAGGTGACTTCCCGAGGTTCCCTTCCAGCTTAGGGTTTTCATGGCATGAACACACACATCTAAAAGTACTCCTGGTAGTTGGGAACCTTTGATGTCTACCTGTTTCAGCCTTAAACTTCTGTTTGTGAGCACTAAGAAGAGGCGTTGACTTCTCTAAGTGACACAGAGCCATGGAGCTGAGTTGGCAGGACTAAGGTGGCCTAATGGCTACCAGCATGGACTCCGGAGCCAGACCACTTGGGTATGAACCCTGGATCCATCGTGCAATCCATTGTTAACTCCATGACCTTGGCCAAGTGTCTACCTCTTTGTGTCTCATTTTCCTCATATGTGAACTAGAGGTGATAATCATCCTTACACAGTTATGGTGATTAAATGAGTCGATACACACAAAATCTTCAATCCATGCCACCATAACAAAGGCCCAATAGACATAAGTTATGTACTGTTAAAACTTCCAGAGGCCATCCTCCTGATTGTATGCCTCTCCATGACCCTACTTTTAATTCACGTCAGAGAGCAATGAGTCTCCTCCTAGAATCTTCTGGAGGAGATGCCACAAACACTGCAGAAAATCTCATGGCCCTTAAGAAGTAGACATTTTCCCTGGTTCTAACCTCATTCTGCTACAATGCGATATCATGTTGTTGTTGTGTTTCCTTGTCCTCAAAAAAAAAGAAGGGCGTAGACCCCTGGTCCCTTGCCCATGTTCCAAATGGATCCACAGCTAGAGACCAGCTCCTTCTCTTCGAACAGTGGGAGGAGGACCAAAATGTTTTAGAGGCAGATGGTAACAGCTGAAAAGAAACAAGGGAGGCCTGATACATCCAAACCTGCCCCAGTTTGGATGAGAGGTCGTGGCCTCTCCTCCTTCCCCTTAGGACTTTGCCTCTAAAGAACTTCTAGCTTAAAATGAATGATGAAATCTGTCGCTGGATAAAATCAACAATCCTTAACAGGACAGAAAAATGCAAATATTTGGTATTTTCCCATTACACGTCAGGAATCCTTAAGAAGAAATGTGTTTGGGTGTGTTTTTATTAAAAAAAATCCTTCAAAATATTTCAGTTCCCTTATTTTTAGAAGATGCTGACATTCTCCAAGCGTTTGAACCAGGTATGTGGAAGTCACTGGGTTTACCCTACACATATTATCACGTCTGCATACACAAAGGCAGAGGATCACACAGCTGCACACATTGTTCTGTACATGTTCAAACACCAGACACCTACAATGTGGTGCTCACATATGCTTGTCTACATACACACACACACACACGTCTACCTGTAGACATTCGGGTTCGTGATAGATGATTCCACTACACACTAACATACACACAAACAAGTAGAAGCTAGTAAATAGAGCCATTTCTGCAGTGACATTGGCATATCCTAGCATGGAGTATGTGTCCACAGTGTGTCCATAGTGTGGCTAATTCACCAACAGGTTTTGGGGTAGAAAAGAAAATTATGTATTTTTAGGGAGGATCAGAAATCTAGCAGAATTTCCCAAACCTGCTAGGTTGCCCCATCTCCTCCCTGTCTTATAATTGGCCCTCAGGTGACATGACTGAGCTCTGAATGGAATCGGGGCTGGAAGGTTCTTCTAATTCAGAACAGTGGATCCTTGAACATGGGCCCTTGAAAGAGTCCCATGGTGCCTAAGCAATGTCCACTATGGAAGGAGGAATAAATAGCTCCACCACTGGAAACAAGTGTCCAGAAAAGAGCAAGTTTCTCCTGTCCTAGAGCAAAGGAGCAAACAGGTGCCCATTGCATCTCTGGGGAAGGGGGAGGGCAGTGTTGGCCCAGAGGAGAGAGAGGGGAGGGCAGGATGGGAGGAAAATCTGAGTCTATAAGTTTGCTTTTTGCACAAACCAGACTCACAAGTTTGCTTTCTTTCAGCTGGAACTCACATCACAGCCGCCCTATTTACTGACCTACCGGCTGCATTCCTTAGAACTGGTTTTGTTCCCGTTCAAAAGGAAACCGGGCAGAGCTGGGAAAATATTTCCTCAGCCAGCTCCTCAGCACCTCTGTCTGAGGGAGATCATCTGGCCAAGGTGCCCTTCAAGTAAATGCAGCATTGTCCCCTCCCCACAGCAAGGAGGGAGTGCGGATAGGGCAGGGAAAATGGCAGGGAGATGCTGTAGTCATTCTAACTGCTCTCCCCAAGGGCCCTGAGGTCCAGGGGCGCACTCCAGCTCTCTGGGGAGTAGGGGTGAGGGTGCTGATCCCCACTGCCTCTTTGGAGCTGCCAAAACTGAAGTCACCGAACACAGAGTTACGAAGAGATGCTCAGCAGTGCTCCGATTTACAATATTTCTGCCACATAGAATCAACAGATGTCTATAACCTCAAGAGCACAGATAATAACAAAACACAGTAAAATAATTAGCGTGTGCTGAGTTTTCAGTATTTTTTATCTCTGTTAATAACTTTCAGGGTTTATTATCTTTGTTTTTTAATGTGATGTCGTCACATTAAACTTATGTAACTTAATTCCAAATGATGTATGCCTTTCACAACCAGCTCACAAGGTTCTGGAAAATTGGATAGTTCATTCTTGTGAGCCAGTGTGGGCTGGCTCCAGAGCATGCTGCAGAGTTCCTTTTTTACTTAGAGTCCGAGGATAAATGCATTGGTGTGAGGACTGCTCCCATTAGAAGCCATGGCCACGTCACCAAGGGAGGTTAAGAATGGGCTCCATGTCCTTAAGGAGATTCTGTCTTCAGAAGGTGGAATAGACACCAGCTTGCAAGAAAAAGAGGTTGAAAAACACTTTTTTGGCGGGGGGAGTCTACCTATCACGTGTACTTGGCCAGATCAGCTCAACACACAGGTCAGGAGTTTCCACCTTCCACAGCCAGCTCCAAATCCTATGTACTTCAGCTGACCCAGTCAATATTATGTGACAGCTTCTGGTTTTATTCCCTTGAGACCCTTGTGCTCTAAGGATAGTTCTCTGGCTGGAGTTCCCTGACATTATCTGGGTCTTGGCCCTTTGCCATTTTAGCTGTAGGGTCCTGGAGGGTCTATGGCTATTGTGTCTCCCCATTATTTCCTGGACCCCACCTAAAGGAGTTGGGATACCACTTGTCTCTCAATGCTCTCCTGTGGGAAACATTTGTACATGAGAGGGAGAACATTTTACCCAGCTGGGGTTGAGGGGGGCCTATGCATCTACCCAGCTCTGACTTTCTGAAAAATGACTGAGCTTTATCCAGAAATGGCAGTGTGCAGAAAAACAGAGTATAGGGACTGAAACTTGAGGGAAAAATCCTTTTAGTGGCATTTCAGGACCCAGAACTGAGCTAGATTCACAGCTCCTGCATTTTGTTGAAGGATAAACAGAGCACACCAGGGATAGGAGCATCAGACAACAGACAGGGGGAAGCCTCTGAAGGGTGTAAAGGGTAGAGCGGTGGGCGTGAGCGGTGTTAACAGATTTGTGTCTTCCATTTTAGGGTTGTCTGTGATGGCCGCTTATAGACGCAATCAGCCCCACGGTTCTTCATGCTCATCGGGACCTTTGTGCTGTTGGCCCTGTGATTTAGTGCCCCTCATCCTCCTCTTGTCTTCACCTCCCTCCTGCCCCAGGTAGGTATTATGGCCCTTTGGTGTACTCACCCCTTGTGCACGTCCTTGTCTTCCTCCAGCATATTTGCCCAGCAAAAACCAATACCTTGGTAGACCCAGCACTCTGTTCTGTACCATTCCCAAGCAAGCAGACATGGTCAGAAGAAAGCCACCACTGCATGGCCTGGTCCTCTCCTAAATGCAAGACGACTCATCTCTAAAGGAGGCTCAGGACTGCCAGGAAATCCAGCTACATTTCCGTAGTCGTTTCACCCCCCAACCCCCAGCTACAGGATGAACAGCTTTTGTTCTATTGAGACAGGTCCCTCCCCTGAAGCATTGGGTTGATCCCTTCTCTTCCTGTCCACTCAAGACCTTCACTACTGTGGTCAGCCCCTCTTTCCCCTGACACATCAATTCTTCCCTGTCTAGTGGATCAAAACTCTAAATTTTGTATAATATTGGAGCTTCTCTCTCTCAGTCCTTATCTGCTTCAGGCCAGAAGCTGCAGGGGCAAGAGGAACGGTGATCAGCTTGTCCTCTGTTTCCCCACCTTGTTCATCTCTTCGTCTTCCCTTCCCTCACTAGGCTGCCCCTTGCCCCCCCCCAGGCTGTTGCTCAGAGAGGAGAAAGATGGAAGAGATGGAAAGGTCTTACTTGATTGTTGTAGCATAGTGCTGGTATTTTCTGGCCTTGGTGGATATTTAAAGCTGCCATTCTTCTCTTGTATCTTACATGTGTTTCTTCGTGATGCTCCTGTTGGGTTCCTCTGATGGTAGCTTCCTGATACAGACCATGCCTTTCCTCCAGCTGCCATTCACCCTTCCTTCCTTAGCTCATGGGTATCCTGGGGTCCACACCACACAGATTCTTGGTGGGGCCCTGAAGTTCCTCTGAGCAGTCTTCTTGGGCAGGGTCCCTTCATAGAGAGGCCCAAGCCACCATCCTTATTCCAGGATCCCATCAAGATATTGGTCCTACCATCATGAGAGAACAGAAACTTCCCAACGTGGCTCTCTCTGCTCCACTATGCCAAGGCACTAGCTGCCCACAGTCTCTTGCCTTTAATACCTTTATAGGCATGGGTCCTGCACCAGTCTATCATCCTGTTATATTCTCCATATGGTCCCTTAATGTCCTCATCACTTGGTTTGAGGGGCAAGCTTCTCTTCCCCTCCTCTGCAACACTCCTACAGCTTTCTCCAAAAACTCAAATCCTCTTTTTTTTTTTTCTCTCTCTCTCTCTGTCTCTGACTCCTCCTCCCCCAACTTCAGTCTCAACCCTTCAATACCCTCAAGGTGATTGATGTGCTTAGGGTTGCAAAATGGGTTTTTATATATCTCCTTTGCAAGTCCTGCATAGCGGATTAGCACTTCACTCTGGGATGTGAGGTCACTTTGCACCTATTGTTTTGTGCTAAGCTTTTGGGCTCCCAGTCAAAACTGAGGGAGAAAGAGTTGCGTTTTAGCATCTTGTTACCCATATCCATCTCTAAATCTCCATGGAGTAGCATGGAAAGGTGTGGTTGAGCAAGAAAAGATGGCACAAGTTGAGTAGCGTAACTGTAGAGTCACTGAGTCTGTTTGGGCTGCTGAAACAGAATCCCATAGACTGGGTGCCTTGGGAACAAGACATTGATTTCTCACGACTTTGTAGGGTGGGAAGTCTAAGATCATGGTGCTGGCAGATCTGGCGTCTGATGAAAGCCCGCTTCCTGGCTCATAGATGGCTGTCGTCCTGCTGTGCCCTCACATGACAGAAGTGGGAGGGAGCTCTCTCGAGTCTCTTTTATAAGGGCACTGATCCCATTTGTGAGGGCTCTGCTCTCATGACCTAATCACTTCCCAGAGGCCCCACCTCCTAATTCCACCCCATTGGAGGTTAGGATTTCAACCTAGGAATGGCGGGTGGGGCACACATTCAGTCTATAGTAGTCATTTTCATGGCGGAGCACCAGCACAAAGGGCTATGAACACCCTCCAATTTTTCGTTTCTCCCAAGACCTGGCCATTCATCTCTTCCTGGGCTCTTGTGTACATGTGACTCCACTGAGGTAATGTGAATGCAGGAGCAGGGTAGAAAACTTCCAGGGGATGGTGAAACCAGAGCAGCCTGGTCTCCCCAGTCTCTCCTCGCAGGAGGCATGCCTCAGATGCATGTTCACTTTCTGAGTTGAAGGAGATATAAAGCTCTTTCTTTAGTTTTTCCTTTGGGCTCTAGTTTCTCCCCCAGTCCCGAAAAATGTGGTTTATTCCTTGGATCCTTTTCTACTTTTGATATTTTCTTCTTTTTCTCCTTCTTTTTGGTGGCATTGCCCCTGATTCTACTCCATGTTCTTTAGCAATTTTTGTCATTTTTTATTCTCCTTCTTGGTGGGGAAGTATTCTGATGTATATAAACTGCTTGCTCATGTCTAGCTTTTTTGTTCTTGTTTGTTCACTAAGTCTCTATTTTTATATACCTTTCCCCTCTGGTTTTTTTTTTCCTTTGAAGATCTTAGCTTTTATTTTCCATTAATTATTCATATTGATTACATTATATACATAATTTTACTTTGTTTCCTTGTAAAATATTTAATAATTTTTATTTTAAAAGATTCTTAAATACCTAGTTTTAAAAATAATTATTCTTAAGGGTTTTTGTTTTTCTATTTTGTTTTGCCATTTATCCCAAGAATCTCCTTAACAGCAAAAGTATCTCGTTTGGAATCATGTGTTGCATTTAGCTGCTGTGTCTCTTTAATCTCTTCCATCTGGACTGGTTTCTCAGTTTTTCCTTGACTTTCATGACCTTGACACTTCTGAGGATTATAGGCCAGTTATTTTGTAGATGTCTCTCATTGTGGGTTTATTTGATTCCTCCTGATCTGATTTGGGTTACGAGTCTTTGGCAGAAATATTACAAGAGTGGTCTACGTCTCATTGCACCCTATCAAGTGAAGCTCAATTTCCATTTGTCCCATTGTGAGGGGGCTTCTCCAATCACTTCAGTTGAGGTCGGCTAGGATTCTCCGCTATGGTGTTTTTCTTTTCCTTTTGTAACTAACAAGTATTTTATGTAACTAAGAAATACTTTGAAACTATTTAGATATACCATTTCTCATCAGACATTCAGTTTATTCATTTCTTTATATTAGTTTAGACCAGGAGTCAATGAACTCTGTGTTTAAAGGCACCAGATAATAAATATTTTAGACTTTGCAGGAACAAGAGGCAAAATTGAGGGTATTATGTAGGTACCTTTTTAAAAAAATTAATCAATTAACTATTTCTGAGAGAGAGAGAGAGAGAGCATGGGCAGGGGGAGGGGCAGAGGGAGAGAAAGACAATCTCAAGCAGGGTCCATGCTCAGTGCAGAGCCTGACATGGGGCTCGATCTCAGGACCCAGAGATCATGACCTGAACTGAAATCAAGAGTCGGACACTTAACTGATGGAGCCACCCAGGCACCCCTTATGTGGGTACTGTTATAAGAAGAGGGGAAAATAATTTCCACAGATTTTCACTGATGAAATTAAAAATGCAATTATTGAGTATATATATATATTTTTTGTAATGCAAGTCTCCTAATGAGAAGAGACTTCTGTATTTGGTTGGGGGGAGATTAGACTTAACTGGGGCTCAAAGTTAGCATTCCCTATTATCACACTGATTGCAGGGGTTCCCCTCTAAAAACCACTCTTGTGGGCCATACAAAAACAGACAGCGGATGGGATTTGGTCCACAGGACATAGCTTGCTGACTCATGGATTTGCCTTTTACTCAACGGGTTATAATCTGTTACTAACATGTATCTGGATGTTCAGATTATCTCTGACTCGACTGTACACGCCCCTTCAAGCTGGCTTCTGTGCCCCTTCGCCTCCATCATTCTTTGAGCCCTTCCTTGCCTTTGGCACAAGATGTTTCAGGCTCATCTCGTACTTTCTCAGCTCCAAACTTGAGAGCAGGAATTTCCTCCAAGAGCTGTAGTGTCTTTAAGTGGTGAGTGATCATCAGAAGCTGGGATCTGGGAGCCACATGTGCTTGGAGCTACTGGGGTTTTGTTCTTGCCAGGCCCTCTCAGTGGGGCTTACTCAGTGGACAGAGCTAGAACATGTGCATGTGTTTATGATGCCCTTGATTCGAATCTAATACTGCAGGTCAGTTTCCACTCTTCTCCCTTCCCATATTTGCAACTCCTTTTTCCAAGGGAGAGAACCCTGGCCCTCACTATAATTAAAAGATTATCTCATTCGGTCAATTACCCCTGTAGCCAATTTCCCATCCCTGTTGCCAATCCTGCCCCTTGCTGACACCCTCTTCATCCTGCTCAGGCTCTGATGTCCTTCTCTGGGCCACCCTTGTGTGTGGACATCTGGTCACCATGCATGGACTCTGAGTCTCCATGCAAGCTGCTCTTTTATGTGGAAACTCTACTTGCCCTGTTTGGCCTGACACCTCATAAAAGATGCCACCCTCCTACTCATGAATGCATTCTTCATGCCCCCTCCCCTGGACTCCAACGCCTCTTTTGGGCTGTCCCTGCATGAATACCCTGCTTACCTTGTTTGGGTGCTGACTCCCCACACCAGTGTTCCTCCTACCCATGTGGACACCCTCCCGCTCTGCTCGGACTCCAACACCCATGCCAGTCCTCCCCTGCTATGTGGATGCCCTCCTTACCCTGTTTGGGCTCAGACACCTAGTGTTGGGCCTTCAGCTAGCACAGATGAATGCCTTCCTCACTCGGTTCAGGCTCTAACACCCCATGCTAGGGCACCCCCTCCATGGACGCCTACCTTGCTCTACTTTACCTAACAGCTTCAGGACTGAATTGTGCAGGAAGGGGAAGGAGTAAGGTTGCTTTCAAAACTCTTTAGAAAGTTACTCAGATTTTTTTTTTAAGATACAGTAAAAGCTAATGCTCATGGTGCTTACTAAGTGCTAGGCATTGTTCTAAACATTGTGCACAGAACCCAGGTAATCCTCAGAGTTTCTATAGGAGGTTGTATAATTATAATCTCTAGTTCACGGATAAGGAAATTGAGGCACAGAAAGGTTTCGTAACTTGTCTGAGGTCACACAGCTCATAAGTGATGGAACCAGGACTTGGGCAGATCAGTTTCTAGAGTCCACGCCGTTAACCACGTACTGGGAACCGTATGCATACGGCAAACAAAACTCAGCAGATACAGCTAAGCTTCACAGGGAGGAAAATCATTGCTAAAATAAATATTTTGTCTTTTTATGCAATTGTGCAAGTTTCTTTAGAATACGTACATAGCAGTGGACTAAGCTATGAGCTACGTGCACCTTCAACTCTGCCAAATTATTTTTCCAAAATGGTTTTACAGTTTACATTCCAACTAAGAGAATACAAGTTCATATTTTTTCATTTCCTTGGCAGTGTCCAGTGTTGTCAGACTTTAAAATTTTTCCAGTCTGAGGGGTGTGAGTATCCTTATTAATTTTCTAATTGGCATTCCTTGATTACTAGTGAAGTTGAGAATATTTTCACAAGCATATAGAATTTGGGGTTTTCTCTTTGGTGAATTATCTGTTCATATTATTTGTCTATTGGGTTTATAATTTTCTTACTGATCCTAGGGCATTTAAAAAATATATAATATGGGTACAAATCTTTTGTTCGGTTATATATGTTGTAAATAATTTCTCCTATTGTATGGCCTGTGTTTCATTTAATAGGTGGTATTTTTGTTATACAGAAGATTATAATTTTCAGGCACTCAAATTAATTATGGTTTACATTTTCCATTGTTTCCAAAATCTTCTCTACACAAAAGGCATAAAGATATATATCTATATTTTCTTTTCAAAGTTTTACAGTTTTGCTCTTGAAACATCTAGGTATCTACTCCACCTGAAATTTATTTTTGTGACCATTTATGAAGTGAATATCTAATTTTATTTTTTTCCATATGGAAACCCAGTTGTCTCTGCATCATCTATTTAGAAGTCCATCTTGTCCCTGTTGATTTAGAATGTTCTCTCTGTTGTTTGTCAAGCTCCCACATGTGTGGGTCTGTTTCTGTGTTCTCTAATCTGTTCCACTGGACTATCTCTCCTGATAACTGTCTTAATTATGGTAATTTTTTTTTAAACAAATCCTCATATCTGTTAGGGCAAGACTCTCCTCCTTCTGTTACGGCTGAACTTGGCTCTTTGCCTTTCCATATTAATTTTATAATTGGCTTGTCAAGTTTTTTGTTTGTTAGCTTTTTGCAACTTCATTGAGGTGTAGTTAATGTACAAACACTACACAGCTTTAACATGTACAGTTTGGTGAATTTAAAAATATGTATATACCCATAAAGTCCTCGGCACAATCCAGCAATTTTCTTGTAGCAGACAGACTCTGAGATGGCCCTTGATTGTCCCTGCCCCCTGCTAGCCATGCCCTCACGTACCCCTGCTATGGTCTGAATGTTTGTGTCCCCCACCAAATTCACATGTTGAAATCCTGATGTCCAAAGCAGTGATGTTAGGAGGTGGGGCCTTGAAGGTGTGATTAGGTGATGAGGACTTCACCATTCCACTGAAAAAGTTCTTGTCAGGGGCCCCAGTGTCTTCCACACTGTCAGACCCCACAGCCATTCCTCATCTTATGTAGCTCCTCAGATAGACATAACTGATCATGCCCTCCTTCTGGAAACCTTCCTTTCCTTTGGCCTCTGGGAAGTCATTCTCAGCACTTTCTTCCTACCTCTCTGGAAGCTCCTTCTCCATTACTTTTCCTAGTTCCTCCTCCTCTTTCTGACCTCTTTTCTATCTGTACTTACTCCCTTAGATGATATACCAAGTCCATGGCTCTAAATATCATTTCTATGTTGATAACTTCCAAATCGACCTCCCCATCTCCAACCCCTGTCCTGCATCCGACTCCTCTTTTCAACTACCTACTTATCATACATCTCCACTGGCTAGTCAATGGGTATTATAAACTTAAGTCTCAAACTAAACTTGGTCTTCCTTCTCAAATCTGGGTTCCCTGTAGTGTTCTCCTCCATAAATGTCATCGCCACCCTGCTTGCCAATCATTCAGGTCAAAAATTTTGGCGTTTGTCTTTCCTTCTGTTATATTCCACATGCAGCCCAACAGCAAATCCTGTCAGCTGTACCTTCAATTCTAACCATTTATCATAGTCTCTACCAGTACACTCCTGTCTGAGCCACCACTGAATTCTCCAACAGCTTCTTAGCTCACACAGAATGGACTCAAAATCTTTGCCATGGCTCATGAGGCCATCCACGATCAGTCACTCCTGCTGATTCTTTGGCCTCATCTCCTACGCCCCTACCCCCTCTTTGATCCTACCACCCTGGCCCCTTTGCACACTCCCTCTTCATTCATTTGCACCGGCTGTTTCTTCTTCCTGGAGCACCCTTCCCCCAGCTAGCCCCATGATTTCCTCCCTCTCTTCATTCGAGTCACCTTATAAATGTCAACTTATAAAAGAGATTCTATCGCCTTTCTTGTTCTATTCATTGTTCTATTTAAACATTTATAACCACTTACCATGTTATTGATTCATTACTTCAACCACATCCACCTTCCACCCCCACTAGAATGTACCATGGCAGCATGACTGAGAACTACCACCATGGGTTATATAATAACATTATTTTTTAAAGAAAAAAAGGTAGCAGAAGAGAGTGATCCATAGAATCCAATGCATTAGAGATGTCCAAACTAGTAAGTACTGAAAAATGTCTATTGGAGCGGGCAATTGAGAGGCTCAGCAACCTGGAGAGCAGCTTTTCAGGTTGTTGGGTGGAGATGCCAGATTGCAGTGGGTTGAGTATATCCTCTCCTTCACAGTCTCCTGGTTCTTCCCTCAAAAAACTCTTTGTCACCCTTCCCACCTTTCAGTCTTTATAATCACACAGTCATACCTATATGCTAACCATTCCCCATGGGGCATTGTCAGGCCTTGCTCTCCAGCAGGGCACAGTCTGATGGAGGAGGGCTCAGCTCAAGGAGCTCCCAGTCAGATGGGGGGGGGAGGGGGCAGAGTGTAGAAATAATGATTATTTAAAAACAACAAAATAAAAAAACAAAGCAGGAATGCACCTACTGTCAAAGAAGTGTATGCTAAAGCCATGCCAGGGAGAAGGGGCCTATCAGGGAAGGAAGGAGGCAGGGACACCCTCTCTGGCTCAGGAGCACTGGGACCAAATGGGATGTGACATCCATTATTCATAGCCGATCAATCCTGCAGGGCCTGGAGCTCTGACCCCTTCGGAAACCCCTCTCTTCTCTGACAGCTGAGCCTGTCTCCTTGGAGGCCTAGGGCAGGAAAATTTCTCTCCGAGACGTACTCGGGAGCCCTGCAGCCAGGATGATGGATGAGCAGGCAAGGGCTGTTTGAGGCAGCCTGAGCAGAGAGAGAAATATGGCAGCAAACATGGCTCTGTGTGTAGAGTGCTAAAGGCCAAAGGACAGAACCCTGTGGAACACCAAGCACGTAAGAGATGGCTTAACAAGGAGGATGCATGAAGAAATCAGTGAAGGGTTGTCAGCGAAAGATGGAGAAACAAGAAGCCAAGAGAGAAGACACCTTCATCATAAGAGGGGTCACCAGAGTGATGGCTGAATGCTGCAGAGAAGTCCCTGCTGTAATACCTGGGGACACCTCCTTTGGATTTGGTCATTAGGGGGTCCCTGGGGAAGTTGGGGAGAGCAGTATCAGTGGAGAGGAGGAGGCAGAAACCAGGTTTCAATGGTCTGGGCAGCCAAAGGAAAAGTAAGGAAGGGGCTCCGAGGTCGGTGGGATTGCCAGATTTAGTAGATGAAAATACAGAATGCCCTGTTCAACCAGAATTCCTTAGAAATTTTAGATAAACAATATTTATTTATTTATTTATTTATTTTTGAGACATCGTGCAAGAGCAGGAGGGGGTAGGGGCAGAGGGAGATGGGGAATCTGAAGCAGGCTCCATGCTCAGCCCGAAGCCCAACTTGAGGCTCGATCCCACGACCCTGAGACCATGACCTGAGCAGAAATCAAGAGTCAGATGCTTAACCGACTGAGCCAGCCAGGTGCCCCTTGATCAACAGTTTTTAAATAAGTGTGTCCCATGTATTCATTGTTTGTCTGCGATTCAAATTTAACTCAGTGTCCTGTATTTTATGTGGCCAGCCTAACAGAATGGCGTGTGGACTTCTTGCTCAAGCAGCATGGCCGGGAAGAAAAGATGAGTGCTCAGGGCCGTCGCTGGAAGGGCACCCAGGTCGGTGGAAAGTTGTGTCTAGGATGGGATCATCCGAGCATGTAGGGCAGACGGCAAAGCTGCCTGTCCCCTGTGTGTAGGCTGAAGGGAAAAGCCTACAGTGACAGAGGCTAAGACACGGTGGGGGGGTAACTGGTGATTTAAACTCTGGGCCTCTAGCCAGACCAGAAATCATTTCCTGGGAACCGCCCATAAAAAGCAGACAGTCTCTCCCCGACCCTCCTTCCTGCAAAAAGCTCAGAAAATACAAATAGCCAATTTTAATTTGCAAGTTGATTGCTGGTACTTTGACACTGTGGGATTGTGGATTTAATAAGAGCTCTCGCCAGTAAATTTTGTTTCTTTTGTTCTTTTTCTTGGTGTTCTAATGGACCACCATAGCTGCAAACATTTTTCTAAATGGAGCAATCCACTTTGCCAACATCAATATTTCTTAAAACCCCATCGCCGGAGAGAACCACTTTTAATAGCTAGATTGCTTGACCAGTTCAGGCCCTCACCTCAGCCTGGGTCTTTCAAAGCAAATGAATCAGATGAGTCCTGTGATCAAGCCCCTCTTTCCTTTTTCTGTATTTTAGTCTCCCTGTGAGTGGTGAAGCCAACAAAGCTCATTTGATGATGAAAGAATGCTCTCTTTGGGGTCACCACGTGACATAGTCAACGACTGTTTCTCTCCCTCATTACATCCGGTTCCAACTCACGTCTGGTTTGAAAGCTGGAACACTGATGTCCAATTCCTATTCCTCTAACTCCTTAGATTTCTGCCAGACTGGTAGCCTTCATCAGTCTTCTGTTGCTGTGTTTGTGCGACAGACAGAAAGAAAAAGATCCTCTCCACTTACCACAAATACCCTACATCTGTTTCGTTTTAGTTTGTCGGTGGCAGAGTCCAGCCCACCACGCCTGGGTTAGAGGCATGGAGACCCCACAGCAGGAGAAGCTCTGTGGCTTCTGCCGGCCCTCCTAAGAAGGTCTCTGGCTGCTGTGGGCACGTTAGCAAACGTCTTCCCTCCTTCATGGGGGACTATGAAACTTTTAGTAAGAAAAAAAAATGACAACATAGGGCTGACAAACTCCCTTTCTCCCGAATTGCTTGTTCTATATTAGCTTTGAAACAAGTGTTTGCTCAGTTGGTTAAGTGTCTGCCTTTGGCTCAGGGCATGATCTCAGAGTCCTGGGATCGAGCCCTGTGTCCGACTCCCTGCTCAGTGGGGGAGTTTGCCCTTGCCCTCCCCCGCCGCCCCCGGCTCATGCTCTCTCTCTCTCTCTCAAATGAATAAAATTTTTATTTTTTTTAAAAGATTTTATTTATTTATTTGACAGAGAGAGACACAGCGAGAGAGGGAACACAAGCAGGGGAAGTGGGAGAGGGAGAAGCAGGGGTCCCGCCGAGCAGGGAGCCCAACGAGGGGCTCGATTCCAGGACCCCGGGATCGTGACCAGAGCCGAAGGCAGACACAACAACTGAGCCACCCAGGTGTCCCAAAATGTTTAAAAAATAAATAAAAATTTTAAAAACCTGCAAGTGTTTGCCAACTGTCTTTTTTTCTTAATTAAAGATTTTACTTATTTATTTGACAGAGAGAGCCAGAGAGCACAAGCGGGGGGGTGGCAGAGGGAGAGGGAGAAGCAGGCTCCCCACTGAGCAGGGAGCCCGATGCGGGGCTCGATCCCAGGACCTGAGATCATGACCTGAGCCGAAGGCAGATACTTAACCGACTGAGCCACCCCGGCGCCCCATTTGCCAGCTTTCTTTTCCAGAAAACACCCATAGACTGCCCCCAGTACTGCTGGTTCTGTTTCCGGCTTTGACAGAATCCATATAGGTGGAGAACAGTTAGTTTGAACAGATAGTCTCAAGATAATCCATAACTCTGCCTTTTGCTTCCTCTCCCGTAGTGCTCAGGCTAGAGCAAGGTGTTCTGTGCTACGTGGTATTCAGGATCTGGTGCAGGGAGGTTATGTTTGGGGCCTGACCTCAAAGAAAATCTTTCCACCCAGTTAAAGAGTAATTTAACACTCTTTCCGTGATGTCTATCCCAAGACGTGGACAAGAACAGAGGAGCTGGAGCTAAAGTTGAGGCCAGGACAGAAAAGGAAACTTTCTTTATAGATCAAAATATTTGCTGGGCCTCAAGCAGGCATGTTCTGACAGACCCCTCTGGGTGACTGCCCTCCTGCTAGGCTAACCAGGGCGCCAGGGTGGCATGGGGGGGGTGGACATGTGGCTTAAATCACCTCATCTGGAGGCCGAAGACCTTAGACTATTTAACCCAGCAAGGACTTTGAGTTCCTATAGTCCAGAAACTCCCAGACTTTTAATTTCATGGTCTGTCACAACTCGCTGGGGGTGGGGTGGGGCGGGGGATAACATAAAAAAATAGCAGGCTGTTAGTTATTGTTTTGCCAGTTGAGCAAATAAAATACTCATCTTCTGTCATTTCAGAGAAGGCCACTTTAACATAGACCATATGAAAGACTTATTCTCTCACTTTTTTTTTTTTTAAGATTTTATTTATTTACTTGACAGAGAGAGACACAGAGAGAGAGGGAACACAAGCAGGGGGAGCGGGAGAGGGAGAAGCAGGCTTCCTGCAGAGCAAGGAGCCCGATGCGGGACTCGATCCCGGGACTCCAGGATCATGACCTGAGCCGAAGGCAGTCGCTTAACCAACTGAGCCACCCAGGCGCCCCGAGAATTTTTTTTTTTAAGATTTTTTATTTATTTATTTGACAGAGAGAGAGAGAGAGAGAGAGACAGCTAGAGAGGGAACACAAGCAGGGGGAATGGGAGAGGGAGAAGCAGGCTCCTGGCCGAGCAGGGAGCCCGATGTGGGGCTCGATCCCAGGACCCTGGGATCATGACCTGAGCCGAAGGCAGACGCTTAACAACTGAGCCACCCAGGCGCCCTAGGCCACAATATCTGAATTCAAATCCTGGTTCTGCCCCTTGTGATCTGAAGAACCTCAGATAAGTTACTTAACTTCTCTGAGCCTTGGTTTTATTATCTATGAAGTGAAGGTCATAATAGGAGGACATACTTTCCCTAAGTAGTTGTGAGGGTTCAATGAGTTGATATGTGAAAAACGCTTAGCACACAGGAACCAGCCAGTAAATGATAGCCATTGTTATTACGGTACAGGGACTGGTGACACCTTCATAAACTGGTCACTGGGAGCCACCGATGGGGCAATGCTTTTCTCTTCAGGCAGGGTGGGGAGGTGGGGACTGAAGTCTGGAGCAGGCACGACATGTCCAGCTAAGGTCTGTGAGTGAGCAGGACAAGAGGAGAACCCAAGTCTTCTAGCCACGTCTGCTAGAGCTCTGAGGTTGCGAGGGAACCGTGAACGTGGCCAGTGGCTGGGGATGGGGTGGGAAGCCGTGGGCAAGTGTGCAGGTCTGGTGGGGTCAGGAGCCTGCGCTGTAACAGGCATGATGACCAGGTTGGGGGCCACCAACAACCAGGGAATCTGGCCACCAAGGCTTTCCTTTCTCTGTCCTTCAACCCGGGAGAAGATGAAAATGAGTAGGTTACAGCCTGGGGATGGGGACAGGCCCGGGAGAAGATGAAAATGAGTAGGTTACAGCCTGGGGATGGGGACAGGCCTGGGAGTCCCCACGTGGGAAGGGAGTGGGGGAGTAGCAACACACTCCGCACCCCTTCCTTCTGCCTTCGGTCCAGCCACAAGATGCCCGCCGACTCCCCGTCCTGCCTCCCCCCTGCCTGGGGGCTGGGCCACCTCTGGGGGCAGAGTCTGTTGGGTGGAGGACCTGCCCTCCCCATCACCAGTTGGCAGGGTGGGTCGAGGCTGGAATAATGAATGCTCCAACCCTGACGCGTTTCTTTTGCTGCCGTGGCCTGGGGGCTGCTCCCCACTTCCTAAGCGACACCACCTGGGCAAAGACCGCTGGATCAGGTGGGATGGCACTCTTCGGCCGCCAACAGACCCACGTTACTGTGGCTGCTTATTGATTTCACGGGAATCAGCTCCCCGAGGCAGGTTCCTCCACCCCATCTGCTCCACCGCCCTTCACACGTGACTTTCAGCCTCACCACTCCTTGCTGGTCACATGCTCCAGGCAGGACCCCAAAAGGGGGAGGGGGTGGTCTCAATGAGGAAATCCAAACTTTCCCACAAACCCTCCAGCAGCTTCTGCAGATGCCTCATAGGTCGGAGCCGTGTCACATGACCTTTCCTAGCTGCAAGGGAGGCTGGGAGATGTCATCTTGTGTCTGGGCGACAAACTGTGGTTTCATTAATAAGGAAGAAGAGAATGGATATTGGGTAGAAACTGTTGTTTGCCAGAGAGTTGTGACCAGAATAGCCTCGAGGCTTTTGCTTCCCTTCTGCTCCAAAGCCTCATTCAGCAGGTTCCCAAGTGACGGGACCACTGGCCCAGCTCCAGAAGCCTGAAGGGCAAGTTCAGGTCTTTACTGAAGCGCTTGCACACATGGGTAGCGGATCACAGCACACATCGCCCAGCCAACCTTTTTAGGAGTCTCTTTGTACTTTCCTCTGCCTCCCCTCAACAGCGGCCCCGATCTCCCGCTCTCTTCTTGCACAACAAAGAAGTTGTTGGCCTCGCCCTTCTGACCTCTTGTGTGTTTCCATGTTTTCCCCCATTCCTCTGTGTGCCCTTCTTGTGGAAATCCATTTGGGCCCAGGGCTGTTCTGCATTTGGGCCTCCATCTATCTCCCCTCTAAGCACAACCAAGGCTGAAAACAAAGAATCTGGAAGATGATGTTCAGGTTTGTAAATCATCTTTTGCTGTGTCCCCTGCTACCCAGGTTACAAGCAAGTCAGTGTAAACACCAGCCCTGCTTACACACAAGCAAGCCTGCAGATGCCTGTCAGACACCTGCCCCGGCCAGTAAGCGCTGCCCGGCCCGTCCCCCTCAGCCTCCTGCTCTCCAGCTCCCAGGTTTCCACTGGACTGTCCCTCCCCACTTTGATACCTATCTTATTTGTTTCAGCCAAGTAATTTCCATCTGCTCCTTTGAAGTCCACTTAAGATGGACTCTGAGGAGGCTCTCAGTTAACTTGCCTGGCTCCAAGCCGGGCATCCAGGTGCTACTCTGAAAATAAGCCCCTGGTTTATATTCTTCATGTTCGACGTGGTACTCAACCTTTGGATCCCATATTTTCTTTATATCTGTTTTTTCTCCACCATTAGGCTGGGAGCAAGCTGAGGGTACGGGCAGGGTCTCTGTCAACCTCTGGACAAAGGTTACTCTTCCCCCCCCCCCCCAGTTGGTGGGTTTTGGGCAACTTCCATGTGTCAGGCGCTGAGGTAGGTGCTGAGGAGAGAAGGCAGACCCAGTCCCTGGCCTCCCTCAGGATCTGCCTCTTCTGCTCCTTTTCCTGCCCCCAGCACAGTGCTCGGTCCGATCCACAGGATGACGGACCACTGTCTTGATGAGGCAGGGGGTTGGGATTCAGCCTCCAGAGATGAGCCCTCTCACGGTCTTCCTGGACTCCAAATTCATACCACTCTGGCGGCCCCTCTGCCGCGTCCCCAGGCCTCTTCCCAGCATCCCGGCATCCGGTGTTACTGTTGGCTCAGCCCGCCTGCCATGCGGCCAGAGCCTGAAGGAGCTTTTATTCCAAACGAGGTCAGTCAGCTGAATTTCCAAATCAAAGATTTTTCCACTTCAATTTTTCTCCTTTTCTCTTTTGCCCAAATAACACGTTCATTCTGTGGAAAGAGGATGGGGCCGTCCTCCCTCTGAGGGTTAAAGACTTTATGAGGAATCCCTGGAGGGGATGGACAGGGCTCAGGCCAAAGGCCTTCTCGTGTCTGGAGGGGGGGTGGGGGGGGACGGATGGGAAGCAACAGGAGGGGGCTCTCCAGCCCCCAGGAGGACAAGAGGGGATGAGATCAAACAAGGGAGGCCAAGCCTTTTCTCCTCCCTACCCCAGCCTGTACCCTACTCCTTTCCTCTTTCCTGCCTTTTCTCCCCTCTTCCTCTTCACTCCTGCACTCATGCATTTTCTCAGCAGCTGCCGTGTGTCAGACTGTGCTGCGAGCTAAGAATACAGAGCCACAGTCAGGGCCCCAGGCTCTTAGAGCCTAGGGCTTGTGGAGGGTGGGGCGCACAGATGACAGGCGAGTAAGGAGTGACAATTGGCAAAGAGAGTTAACTGGTAAGTCTCCAAGTACCTTCAGAGGCTCAGGCGGCACGTCTAGAACACGGGAAACTCTGGGACCGAGGACATTAGCCTTAGAGACCCTCCAGGGCAGCCTGACTCATTAACCTCTCCTGTCCCATCCGAGGGGGAGCGTCTCCGTGGGAGAGAACGCAGACCACGTGTGAGCAGGCTGCCCCTATTCAGATCCCAGGTCTACCCCTTTCTGTGTGATCGTCACAAGTCACTTAATTATTTTATTATTACCGGTTACTTTTAAGACAGACTTTTTTGAAGAGCAGTTTTAGGTTCACAGCAAAGTTGAACAGAAAGTATAAAGAGCTCCCCCATCACTACCCCCCCACAACATGCACAGTCTCCCCCGCTACCCACATCCTGCACCAGCAGGGTGCATTTGCTGTAGTCCCCAGGGCCGCACCAGTCCTGCTGCCCAAAGTCCACAGTTTACCTTCAGGTTCCCTCCTGGTCTCGGACACTCCATGGGTTTTGTCAGTTAATGGCCTGTATCTCTCAGTACAGTATCATTCAGAATATTTCCACTGCTCTAAAAATCCTCTGGGAGCGCCTGGGTGGTGCAGTCGGTTAAGCATCTGACTCTTGGTTTCCGCTCAGGTCGTGATCTCAGGGTCATGATCTCAGGGTCGTGAGATCGAGCCCCGCATCGGGCTCTGCACTCAACGTGGAGTCTGCTTCTCCCTCTCCCTCTGCCCCTCCCCGCCCCACTCTCTGTCTCAAATGAATAAATAAATATTTAAAAAAAATATAATAAAAATCCTCTGTGCTCTGCCTTCTGCCTTCACTTAATCTTCTTATCCTCAATTCTCTCTTCTTTGAAATGGGAGAAATCACTGCCTCATGGGGAGATCACGAGGATAAAATGAGGTACAATACATGAGTGTTTTGCTTTAGGTGTGGGTTATTTACGTAATATTCCAATGAAAAGCCAAGAGCCCTCCCACAGTGGTCCCTGATTGTCTTGCGTGCCGTTGGAGGAAAGAGAGAACCAGGTGGGGAGGGGGTCTCACTGCAGAGCAGTAAGGCAATACCCCACCCGCCTCGTCGGGTCTGGGTGGTGGGCTACTTGAGGAACCAGAGTGGGAGGAGGATATGGAGGCCCACAGGATTCCAAAGGCACTCTGGACTATTCTCTGCTCCCGAAGTAACCCATCCAACTTTATCCGAGCAGTTCCCTGGCTGTTCTTGGCAGAGGCTCGGACAGCCTGTGTGAGTCACGGCCACGTGGCTAATGTGGGGAGGGAGGGAGGGAGAGATGGGGAGGGCTCATGCCCAGGCTGGGCCACGCTGGCTTGGAGACATTGTTCCTGAAAGTCCCCGGCAGGAAGTGGGCTGCTGTGGGCTGTTAACCTGCCATGCAAATAGACAAGTAAGCAGTCTCCAATGAGAATCCCAGATGCCTGGTTCATTCCAGAGACCCAGAGACTCCTTCTGGCCTCCAGGTGGGGACCAGCTCCAGGGAGCCCTGCGCACAAGCTCCCCTGGGCCGTCCGGCTCTCGTTCCTCCAGTATCCAGACAGGGATCTTGCCTGGGAGACCTCAGTCTCCTTCTGCACCCAGATGGGCAGTGTCTACACAGGGAGAGGGAGACCTGGCATGACAGATGGCAAAAATGTATCACCCTTCGGTCAGACAGGAAAAAATCATTCTGGGGTCTGCTTGGGCTGTCTAGACAAAGCACATGAGCTGCACCATGGTGCTAAAGACATGGGTGGGCCGTGTGGTAGGCTCGTGTGGTCACCCCCCAGGCTCCGCCTCAGTTGGGTCTGTCACCAGGCAGGCACAACTGGGCTTGGGAGATGCCAGGTGCTTGCTGTATATATAGTATACCATAACCTATAAACTTGTCAAATCACTATGCTGTACACCTGAAATTAATGTAGCATTGAGTGTCAGCTGTACTCAAATTTTTTTAACGAGTATGGTTCCATGAAATTTAGCAGCATTTCCATCAAAGATACAACACGCAGTCATATCCATACATAAATCCAAAAGAAGTGCATAAACATGCATGACTTCAGTAGAGTTGCAACCACAACCACCAATTCTACAATGAAAACTCACACGTCTTACACACGCCCTGCGAAAGAAACACACAGGAACTTGTTCTTCGAGACCAGAGAGTCACACTGACCCGGAAGATCAAGGCAAATGTCACGTGAACCATTACAATCCCTGGGATTTTGCAAAGCCTAATGACCATCTCAAGCTTTCTGTAAACTTCCGGAGGGTGCTCCTCCTTTTGGTGAATCATTCAGTCCAGGGTCTTCTGGCCATTCCTCATGACTACCCCTGCTCCCCACCACCTCCCTACAGATGGAGACCAAGGCAGAAACACTCACAAGGCTTCTCTGGGGTGGCCACCTTGGGAAGATTTGAAGAAAGGAGGAGACTGACATGGTCTTCAAGGACACAGAGCGATCCAGGGATTCCTTGTAAGAGCCACTGGCTAGGAGATCACCAAGGTCCAATCCTGTCTTCCATGATGCCCCTTAGCAGCCGGTGGAGCTGCATTTTCCATCCTGCTCCCAGGCCAGGTTCTAAGTTCCAGTTTCAGGAACTACCTAATTTCCTTTATGAAACACAAGCCTATCCAAATGGCACGGTCCTGTTGGCCTAAGGGCATTTCATTTACCCCATTGCTGCCAGCCCTCCACCAAGGCAGCCTTCTTCCACCCTGTCACATCACCCTTCTCATCCCAGGAGGGAGCTGTCTCACCTAAACCTTCATCTCGGCTACTCTGCTGTGTACCTTCTGACCAGACAGCCTGAGGGACAGGCCCTTGTTCCTCAGCCTCAGGTAGCTCCATCCACTGCTGGAGAGAAGAGTGGAGACTCCCAATCCGATCGGTTAAATGCCTTCGGGGAGTATCCAACATGCTGTTGGAGCACCGGATGGACAGGGGGCAGCTCAGGGAGAGGAGGTACTCCTCACACAGTGAGCCAGGGCCTGAAGAATAAAGGAAGAATCAGGGCAGCAGTTGAAGACAAGTGCCACAGAGGAAGGTTGGGCTGAGATGGGGAAGGGTAGGGCTTACATGCTGGTCAGCAACTTATTTGCCCGACAACTTCATCTAAGGGATCCTTCCCTCCCTCTGTCCCTCCCATCCTCTCATCAGTATTTATTGAGCATTTTTTTTTGTGCCAAGTACCCTGTTACATGGTAGAAACAAATATGACTAAGACATGCCCTATCTTGAAGGAGCTTGCAGATTAGTAGGGAGACAAACATGTAGAACTTGTTCTAGCTCTTGGTCTTGCAGGAGGGGAAGTCCCTTCAATGAGACATCCCCTAGACCCCAGACCAGAATCTGACTTGACCCCTCATGACAGGGGGCAGCATGCCACCAAGCCTCAGAGCCACCTCATCCACTCTTAACCCCAGGACCTTCTTACAGGCTGGTGTCTGCCTCTCTTGAAGAGATACCTTGCATCTTCTCTGCTCTGGAAGATATAGAATTTTCTGACCTGAAGGCCAGAGACTGGACCAGATGACCCCTTGTGCTCCTTGAGTCTAGAGTCTATAGAGGATCTAAGGAAACCTCTGAACCCGCCCTTCCCTCACACAGTAGTCTTGCAGGGGTGCACAGGGAGGAGACTCTCAGGAGGCCATCTGCTCTCTAATCCTGCTCCTTAGAAGGGGTGTGTGCAGGGGTGGGAGGGGTGGAACCTTTCCTCCACCCCTGTGCTCCACTGCCCTGGAGAAGTCCTGGCCTGGAGGTAGGCTGAGGGATACATCCGGGGGGCATGGGGCAGTTAGTGGGGAGGCCCATGGTGGGATCATCATAAAATAACCCTTGGTGGTGCTACAGGTCTGGTAGGTCTGGAACAGAGTCCAGCACCAATTGATTCTGCTCAACAATGTTTACCAGGCGTCTCCTAAGACAGTGCTACTGTTGGGGGGTCCTGGGGAGAAGAAGACTCACTCCTTGCCCCTCAAAGTGCTCCCACTGAAGTTGCTGGGACAAATATGCAATGAGTATGTTCAGTAGAGTAAGCTAGCTTCCCTGGGAGAGGAACACAGAGCCAAGGGAGCTCAGAGGTAGGAAAGAGCCTACCCAGTCAGAGGGGTTAAAAATGCAGGGAACAGGGGTGCCTGGGTGGCTCAGTCATTAAGCATCTGCCTTCGGCTCAGGTCATGATCCCAGGGTTCTGGGATCAAGCCCCGCATCGGGCTCCCTGCTCGGCAGGAAGCCTGCTTCTCCCTCTCCCACTCCCCCTGCTTGCATGCCCTCTCTTGCTGTGTCTCTCTTTGTCAAACAAACAAACAAACAAACAAATAAATAAATAAAAATGCAGGGAACAGCTTTTGAGATGAGCCTTTGCATCAGTAAGGACTGCCTTTGGCTGCCTGTAACAGAAACCTGACTACTGAGGTTTTACAAAAAGGGGTTTATTCTTCTCTTGTAACAAAAAGTGTGGAAGGAAGCCAGTGCAGGTCTCAGGGACATCTTCAAGAACCCAAGCCCTTTTTTTTTTTTTTTTAAGATTTTATTTATTTATTTGAGTGAGAGAGATAGTGAGAGAGAGAGATGAGCCAGGGGCATGGAAGGGGCAGAGGGAGAGGGACAAGCAGACTCCTTGCTGAGCAGGGACCCCAACAAGGGGCTCCATCCCAGGACCCTGGGATCACAACCTGAGCCAAAGGCAGACGCTTAACTGACTGAGCCACCCAGGCACCCCAAGAAACCAAGCCCTTCCTTCTCCCAAGCCAGCATCCTTCACATATGGCCTTTATGGGATGCAAGTTGGGTACTCCACCCTCCAGCATCACATTGTAGACTTTCCAGGGAGCAAGACAGAGAAAAGCAAAAGACACAAGCCAGATATGTACCAGCTCTGTCTTTACCTTTTTGGACAAAAAGAATTTACATCACTTACATCTTGTTGGCCAGAACTGTGTCACATCATCACTCTTAAAAACAAGGGAGCCTTGAAAAATCAGTATTTTTAGGAGGGCACATTGATCTCCCTTCCCCAAGCTAAATCAATGTATTGCTAATGAGGCAGAAGGGGAGAATGGGTAGAGGTCCAGCAACAAGCTGTGCTTGCCAGAGTTGGGAAGAATGAGTAGAATTAGCGTTGGATGGAGTGTGAAGGACATCTGGGCAGGGAAGCAGCAGGAGCAAAGTGTCGGGCTGGGAGGGTGCCGGGAGTGTTCGAGAATCACAAACAGTCCGCTTCAGCTGGAGCTTAGGGTGGGAAAAGTGGCGAGAGCAGACGGGGGCAGTTTGCATTGCCGGTGTTTGTGGGATGGCCCTCCCACCCAGACACACACTCTGCAGTGCTGTGGGCCAGGCTGTGGGGGGAGGGAGGGACGGGCAGCAGCAGACAACGAGCAATGTCTGGGAAAATCAAGTTCACCTGCAACAGGAGACAGTGATTGACGTTCACAAGTAGGCGAATGATGACAAATCTCCCGAGAGCCTGGCAGGGACAGCCAGGGGCAGAGAGATGTCCTCAAGCTAAAGCAGACCCTTCAGGGAGCCCTAGTGCCCCTCATTGCTCCCTGAATAAACCATACGATTAAATACATACCTCCTGCCTGAGGTCTGTGGATTATTGCTACTCTTCCTCTCCCCCATCTCTCCTCCTGGTGGGACCCTTCCAGGCTGCATGGACGGATCAGCATGGGGGATGCTGACTCCAGCCCTAGGAGGTGGTTCAGCCATTCGCTGGACTCTCCCCAGAGGTTCCAGACAGCGTCTCTACACACAGCTTGGGGGTGGGGAGTGGACGATGTCATCCTTTGCTGTACTTGGGTCATAGATCCGGGCTTTTTTGACAAGGAAGCACTTCAGTCTCACCTTCTTGTTACAGATGAAGCTCTTTCCTCCTTCAGGCCTCTGAGGAGGCAGAAAACAGTGGCTAATGTCCCACTTGATGCCTCAACTGTCACAGGGCTCCCCATGCTCCCCTCAGCCTCCCCCTTCCCAAGCAGAGTCCTTCCCCATCTTCCTGGATCATCTTCTGACCTTTGCATCCTTTGCGTTCCCTTTTGGGAACTCTCTTCAATTTCCCACCTTCCATTAAAGGCCAAAACCCAGGGGTGGGATAGGATGGGGGAGGGGCATTGTTGAAGATGTGGGGACTGAGGCTCTGGTAAGACTTTGATCTGACTCATTCATCAGTTCTTTGGTTTCCAGAACAGTACATCGCTCTGATCTGTGGAGGTGTTGGACTACAGTGCAGATGTCAGGATTCCCCTCCAGAGAAATGCCAGAACGGAAGGACCAAGTCACCACCACATCATGTAGCCCTAACTCCCTACCTATTTGAGAAAGCCCACTACAATGTCCCTGCTGGAAGTTGGGCATTCCCGGAGACAGAAAATTCCTTACAACTCAGGTCTCCCTGGTGCTCTGATCTAGTCGTGGGCAGTCCCTACTGGTTAAAGGAAGCATCTCCCTCATGTTATAATCGCAGACACCCCAAGCCACCTTCTCTACAGCAGGCCCTGTATGGAAAGACCCCCCTAAATGGCATTCTGACCAGCAAATTCGGCTCTATTATCCCATTTCACAGATGAGGGTACTGCCAACAAGACAGCTTGAGTCCCTTGCCCAGGGTTTCAAGGCCGGCCTTTGAGATTAAAACCCAAGCCTGTGTTCTTTCCACTACATTGATCTGGTACTTCTGGCATCTGGGGCTGGACAATTCTTTGTTGAGGGACCTTCCTGAGCACTGTAGGCTACATCGCAGCATCCCTGGCCTCTGCCCAGTGGATGTCAATGAATACCTCCTCCTCCAGTCATGACAAGTGCAATCACCTCCAGACGCGGCCACATGTTCTCTTGGGGGGAAGGAGCGTCGCCCATGGTTGATCTGTCTGCACCACATCACCTGCTGTTCCTCCACTGAGCTCAACTATTTCCCTTGCACCCACTAGCTTGGGTCTCCCCGCTGGAGTCGCACGGAGCATCCACTTTGTCTTTATATCACCCATCAGTCCAAATAACGATGAGGTGCTTCCTATCTCCAAGACTCTTCTCCAGGTCAGACTCCAAAGCTCCTTCTTTTCCCGATACGCTGTGGTTTCTAGGCCTTTCTCTATGCTGGCAGCTCTCTGCTGCTGAGCCACAGCTGTAAGCACACTTGGTTTGACAGAATGAAGAATTTTTGTCCTTCCTTCTCCTCCTTGACTCCGTTATCAGGAGCTGCCCAGATGAGTCATCATTTCTTTTGCAAAGTGATCACATCGCTCATGCACACAGTAGGCTTGCACTGGAAGCCGTAACAATAGCACGTAGACAACATGGGGCTTATGGAGGTGAAAGTGCTTTGAAAAGACAGAAAGTGTTGTACAATAAAAGGGGGGGTATATTTTTTTTCTCTGTCTTCCATCTCAGCCCCTCTCCCAGGGTCCTCTCCAAGCCAGACCAGCAAACTGGCAGAGAAAATTAACCAAGGTTTATCTGAGGAATGGGGAACTTGAAAAAGAGGATACCTTCTAGAATTTTTTTCCCTAATCTCCGATGTGGGCTGGTTGCTCCAGCACGGGTTAAAATGTAGTTACCAGTGTTAGAATCTAATAGTAGCTACCTCCCCCTCTCTCCCTGCCCTCCTAGTTATTTGCAAGCCTGCTTGTTAGGGAAATTCAATTCTCCCTAGAACCTACCACCTGGAAAAATACCTCACCGCACACACCGTGAACAAAGAGTGCATTACCCGGGGAAGGGGACCTCTGGTGGGCCCTGGACCAAGGTGCCCATCAGTTCTGTAATCTGGTTAAGTCTTCCAGTTATACCAAAGGCATGTTGTGTCTGGCCCAAAGGGCAGCCACACATGCCTGGTGTCCGGATGTGTTCCTCACACCTTGCTCCCCCGGAGTCTGAGAGGACCATGGAATCAATGGGCCATTGCCTCACTGGGCTTCTAGGGTTGGCTCTCTTTGCAGGCCTTTGCTAAGCACCAGGGTCACCTTCAAGTTCAGCTCCCTTGGTGAGCAGAGCCCAGTAGGTGTTTGGAGAGCAAGAAGAGAACTCCTGAGATACGCAGCTCTGCCCTGGGAGCTCTCAGCCTGATGGGAGAGCCTCCTGCCCTCAGAAAGTTAGGGAAGAGAGACTCCCCCGGAAGAAGGCTCCATCATGCATACAGCTAAGCGTGAACCTCAAAGCTACCCACCTCTGCTTTGAGATCAGCTCCAAGGTGGGGACGGGGGCTTTGGAAATGTTCAGAGAAGAGATATGAGTTGGGCAGAGCACGATTACCTCAACCAATATGGAAGAGGTTGTTCTGACCAATACAGAAACAGTACACGTGTGTAGGGGGCGAGTATGCGGCTAACTCAAGGACACCTGAGCACACCCCACACTATGCAAATAGGAGAGAAAAGAGGGCTATATAGGGCTGGACATCTCTTTCCCTCTGGCCCACATTCTTCTCTGATCGAAGGTCAGAGAACGTGGCAGGGTGGTTTGGAAAGAGGGGACCATAAGGGAGTGCGGGCTTTGGAGAGAGAGGTGAGCTATGGCCCAAGCCCTAGGTCCATGTCACTGGCCAACCCACTAAATGACTTTGTCCCTCTGGCCAGACATCTCAAAACTCAAAGCCAGCACTTGACTTGGGAGAAGGAACCGGGACGGTTGTGCTGGATCATCCTCAAGCCAAGGCAGTGTTTGTCTATATCCCCAGCTCCATCTCGGCCCCAACCTGCCCCTGCCTCCACCTTCCAAGACCAGGGGCCACTCCCCAGGAGGCAAGAGAATGGCAAAAGCAGTATCCATAGATGCCTCTGTGACCATAAATGAATTTAGCACACACCATGGGGCCTCTCCTTCATCAAAATAAAAAGGAAGCTGACAGGCTGGCGCCACGGGCTGCATCTAACAAAATGAAATTTAACAGGGATAAATGTCAGGCCCTGAACTTGCATTTCAAAATCCAAGTGCATGAGCGCAGGATGGTGGAGGCAGGGCTTAGGAGTGACATGTGTAGGAAAGCTTTTAGGTTTTAGGGGATGATGAGCTTGTTGTGACTCAAGTTGCTGGTGAAAACAAGCATTTGCCCCTTGGATGTAGGATGGCAGTGTTTCCAGTGTGCTCAGCACAATCTCTTGCCAGCCTCGAAATACCCTGTGGGGTGGGCACTACTCTGTTATCCCCATTTTGCAGAACACGAAGTAGAGGCACAGGGAGATTTCAGTAGTTTACCCAAGAACTCATAGCTACTCAGTGGTAGAGCCAGGAGTCCTCTGGATCCAGACCCTGAATGCTCTGGGATGGAAGCCTGGAATTTAGGACAGGGAAGCAGAGTTATTTTCTGCTCTGTGCTGAAAAGAACCCATTTTCCAGAGTCTTCTATTTTGTTCTAAGATCAACACTCCAAGCCTTCCTTAGAGGCAAAATGGAGCATGTTCAGAAGAGGGTGTTTGGGAATGTTGCAGAAAGGGATGTCTGGGGACATTACATTCCCCCTCTTCATCTACCCAGTGGTCCAGCCGCAATGTGGGGGGTCATCCTCAATACCACTCTCAAAGCCATCCCCCACAGCCTCCCGCACCAGCCCCGGAAACCCTGAAGGCTTTCCACACATGCCACTTCTCAGCCCCGCCTTCTACCTCCAAAACACACCTCCCCTTGGCCCCTTCGCCCACCCACAGCCACTTCTTGGCCAAAGGCACCAGCATCTCGGCAGACCCCCCTCAACCTCACGCTGTACGCGGAGTACGGCCCCAGTCCTACTAACCCTCCAGCCCTTCTCTTACAGGGCCCTCACACGTGCTGTTCCCTCTGCCCAGAACACTCTTCCCTACCCCCCAGCTCCGGCAGCTGCTCCTGCCCATCCTTCAGGTCCAGGCTCAATGCCGTGGTAGAGCAGCTCACGCTCGCCGGCCCCCACAGGGGTTCACCCTGTGTTCTCTGGCCCAGCACCCTCGCCCCAGCTCCCTACACAGTCCGTGGCGCAGTCCACGGAGATTTACACATCTGTGCCTTTACTGTCAAGTCCGTGAGCACAGGGCCATTTTGTTTTGTTCACGTAGCACACGCAAGGCCAAACCCAGAGGCGCATGGTGAGCGTGCAGTAAATATTTGTTGAGCAGACGAAAGGCCTGGAGAAGAAGCGTTTCAGGCCTGGAGAGCTGAGAGGGGACCGTCATTCATGTGATCCTGTATTTCAGAATTGTGATCCGCTTGTTTGGCAGGCGCTGATGGACGTGGCGCTTACTAGGCATCGCCCACTGCTCCTGGCACCTTCTACGTGGTGATCAATTTGCCCTCCTCACAGCCCTGTGAGGTGGGTGCTAGCCCTACCACTGTTTCACACCCGGGGAAACTGAGACCCGGAGAGGCCAAATAACTTGCCAAAGTCTCCACAGTCATCAGGGGGCCAGTCATCTGGCCCCTTTGCCAGACAGATTTTGAACCAGAGCCCATGCTCTCAAGCACCTCAATATGGGGCCAGGGTGTAGAAGTTTCTGGAAGTCCCCTATATATCAACAGAAGGCACGCTCTTCAAGGAGGTGGTCCCAGAGGCAAAGGGCGGATGCCAGAGGCCTCCTGAGCCAGCATGCTGGGAGGGCGCCAAGCCTGGACACGGCTGACCTCTGTGACCTCTGACGCCAGTCTCTCACTTAACGCCCTACCCAGGGCTGCAAGGGGGAGAAGGTGGATTCGTAGAGAGGGAGGTACTTTGGCAAAGGTGGAACGAGCTCTCAGAGTCCAAGGTCGGGCCGTTCCCCATGCTGGCCGGGCCTGGAATAGCAATGAGGCCTTCTAGTCAGACTGAAAGTCGAGGGGCACAGCCTGGCGAGGACCTGGCTCCTGCTAAATCAACCCATTGCTTCCCTCCAGGCCCTTCTGCCTGCCCTCTGTTCCTGACCTTCCCCACCTCCGGGAGGGGGAGCAGGGAGGCAGTCAGCACTAGAAAAGACAGGCTGCTCTAAAACAACCACCAGAAATCCACCCCCCACCCCGCACTCCCCCTGATTGATGAGGTTTGGTAGGTGCTCGGAGCTTTGGGATTAAACCAAAACCCTCTGGCCCATCCTGTGGTGGCTCGGCACGCGGTTTGTTTTCCAGGCAGATTGCCTCAGCCTGCCCTGGAATCTTCTGGCAAGGGGCCCGGGCAGCCCAGGGAGAAGGGGCTGGGGCTGGGAGAGGGAGTAGCGCACGGGGGCCCTCAGGGTCTCTGGCGTTTTGTCAGGAGAGCCAAGAGGGCGGCCTCGATCCCCCTTCTCCTACAGCGGGCGGCCAGGTGAGAGAGCTGGCAGGACCCAGTCTGCAGACTCACGTGAGTCGTTCGGTGTCCCTCTGCCCACACTGCCTGCCACAGGAGCCTTGGGTGGGGACAGAGATAAGCCGTGTGCCTGCAGTAGGCACCGAGCGTGGCCGAGATGCCCGGGTCCCCGTGGGATGCTGTGGGAGGGGGCTGTGCACGGGACAGGTCGTGTGGGGCCATCGAGAGATGAAGGACGGGGATAGGGAGGCCAGAGAGGGCTGTGGGGGTGGGTCCTGAAGCCCTGGGAAAGGGTCAAGGGAGGATAAATTAGGACATCGAAGAAAGAATAAACACACAGAACGGGAAAAGGAAGGAGGAGGGAAAAAGGAGCTTTTTGCTTCCTTCTGGAGAGCAGCATAAGGAAGATGGCTTCAGCCCTAAACTGCAGCAGGAAGTGTGGGGTTAGATCCCAGGCACAGGCGGGTCCCACCTGCCTGCATCTGCCGGCGAGATGCCTTCCTCAGGAGCTCGGGGGAGGACGGACTGTTTTGGAGAGTGGGCCACAAGACTCCCAGAAGCCCTTCTGAGTAGACTTTATGATTTTCTAGGAGCCAGGGAAAGGACAGAGAAGCAAGAACAATGCCCGAGAAGTGGGAGGAAGAACACAGAGCTGTCATTTCCTGAGGGCCCCTGGGTCTGCCAGCGTTATCTCACCGAGAATTCACACACTGGCCTCGGGACAGGTGCCCTGTCTCTCTTTCAGAAGAGCATGATTAGAGAGCTGCACAAGGCCAAACAGTGATTAAGGAGCAGGTACACCAATGCCCAGGATCCTACCACCCGGCTACTTCTTGGGAAAGGCAGCAGGAGGGGGCTTAGTGGTGGTTGAGGTAGACAGTCTGCTGTTGCAGGGAGACCACTGGTCCTCGAGGACCAAGGTCAAACATGCAGGTCTGACATGCAAAAGATGTAAGATGTCTTGTGACCTTGGACAAATAATTTCCATATTCTAATATCAGTTTCCAATCTTATAAGGTGAGGGCTTGGGCTAGGTGCTCTCTAAAGCCTTTTCCAAAGCTAAGCGTATTCTGTATCCATGCTGCCCATGGAATGCCATAGCCTTCCTTTTATTTTATTTTTTTAAAGATTTATTTATTTATTTTTAGAAAGACAGAGAGTGGCGGGGAGGGGAAGAGGGAGAGGGAGAGAGAGAATCTCACGCAGCCTCGGAGCTAAATATGGAGCCTGATGTGGGCTCGATCCCATGACCCTGAGATCATGACCTGAGCTGAAACCAAGAGTCGGACACTTAAGGGACGGAGCCACCCAGGCGCCCCGACATGGCTTTCTTACTCCTATTTCTGGTAGTATGTTCCATTCTGCATACACGCTCTAGGTGTGGGTACCCTGCCTGCGGCCCATTCAAGGCTGAGGGCCGAGCTTGGAAATTACGATGACAGCTTCTTTAAGAGGGTATGATCAGTTAATTAGCCAAATAAATAACCAGTTATCTAGTAAGCTTACTGTGTGCCTGGCGTGGCACTTAAAGGGAGGGTGAGCCTTGACCTCCAGCACCGAGGAGCTTACAGGTTAACAGGAAATCCACCTCCACAAAGACTGTTTGCCAAGTGGGATCAGAAATCGTCACTGCTTTATGGAAAGGCTTTGTAAGCCAAGGCCACTTGAGCCCAGCCTCTGTCACTTGGAGATGAGAAGGAAAGATCCATGTGAGCCGAGGTTGGGAGTATTTGGGACGCACAGTCTCTGTGAGGACAGCTGCACGTGGGGTCCCTGGGTACCAGCTGCCTCTGATGTTGAAGGCTGTGTTGCTGGAGTCCTGGTCAGTTGTCTCTGACCTTGGCTGGCAGTCTCTGGGGGAATATGGCGACTCGCTTATGGCCGGGGCACCATGACAAGTGTGAGCATGGGGCGAGCATGGAGCCATGAGGCCACACTAGGAGGGCTGGCTGACCTGGCTGGGAAGGGAGTTCCCTGGGAGGGGGAGACCACTGATACGGAGGCGGAGGGTGAGAGCCTTCCTGCCAAGGGGCATGAGAAGGATGACAGGCCTGGAGGAGAGAGAGCAAAAGCCTTGCTCCACGGGCTACAAATAAATCCTTGAGTCAGCTGGGAGGGGGAGACAGAAACACGAGTCAGAGACAGGTCAGAGACAGTACTGAAGTGGCTCGAAAAGCTAGCAAAGGGGCTTGGGAGGACACCATCCTGAGAGAACAGAGGAGCTCTTCCTCCTGCCCTTGTCCAGAACCTCCCCTCTGTGGACCGTCCCCTTCCCTGCCTTTCTGTACAAGGCTGCCTGGGATAAATTCCCTTCTGCTTGGCCTGGTCCAATCCTGCCCACGCTCGCAGGCACTATTTAGATTTCCTTTCCTCCAGGAAGCCTTCTTAGACCCCCTCATTTCATTCGTTCGTTCATTCATTCGTTCGTTCATTCATTCCACGCTGAAATGTGCGTTGAGCTCCTCCAGCAGGGTGCGCACCGTGCTGGGCGCGGGCCGAGAACGAGCAGCTAGGGTTCCCACCCTTGGGCTGCCTAGAGAGTACAGTGGTTTGGAAGCCTCAGTGACAGTTCCTATTTCCATCTCCTTGAGGTGCCCAGCCAGTGAGGCTTTCAAGGACCCTTCTAGAAGCACAGTTTCCTCCCTCCAGACAGCTCCTCAGGGCAGAGACCAGGCCTCTTCATGTCTTTATTCTGGGGCTGGTGGGCACAGAGGTGGGCACTCGGGGGTGCTCAGTCCGTATTTTAGACACATCTGGCTTTCCAACCATGTTAAACGAAGCAGAAAGTTCCAGCTGACACCCACCCCTTTCCCTAGTCTCCCCAGATCCAGCACAGCTCCTCCGCAAGGAAGAAAGATGGAAGCTCCAGTTGAACCTTTGGCCCCAGGATTCAGAAAGAAAGCAGAGAAAGAAGGGCCCGGGAGGGAGGAAGCGCCTGGGCGGGCTGCCAGCCCCAGAGGCCTCAGGCCAAGCGGGGGTTCTTGGTCCTCTGAGTTTTGGAATGTGACAAGGGCTTGCCAGGGCATCTTGGAGCGGCTCCTCCCCAAGCCACTCACTCCTCACCCTGGACAGAGCCACACCAGCAGCTCCTCCTGGGCCCTCCTCGCGGTGCACTGGTGCCCCACGGTGGACAGAGAGCAGGCCCTGACCTCACTCCCTCCTGAGGCTTCGTGTCCGGCTGACGCTGACGCTGACGGAGGGCGCTCGGACCCACTGCATGCTGTTCCTGCCCTTGCAGGGGGCCAGCCTAGGGCACTGTCTCGCTAGAGAGAAGTCAGAGGGGATGGCAACGGAGAAGCCATTGAGCCTGGGGGTTTGGGGTGCAGTGGAAGGCTGGTGGAGGATGGAGTTGACCTGGGGCTGAGACAGAGCCCTGGAATGCTCTGGAATGTAGGAGTATCCGGTGGTTGTTTTTTTAATTTTAATTTTATCCTCTCCCCCCGCAATAATAAGCTGTGTTCAGTTGCGAGAAGAAGATGGGTGTTAACCCTCCAGAAGTCACCGTGGGAACAGTCCTATCCTTAGGGCTCATCTCTGGATGCTGTGTGGCCCCTCATATGCCAGGGTGTGAGCCTCCGGGAGGGGTCATTGCCGTAGTTCTATCAAGCCGGCTAAGCAGAGCTAGTGAGAGAAGTGCTACAGGAAAAGGGGCCATGGAGCAGTAACCGAGCCTGGACGATGTCAAGAGGAAACGGGTGAGAGGTAAGGAGAAAAGAGCAGCAGGGCAGTTTGAAGAGGTCAAAGTGCAAGGAATGGTCAGATCGACTGCCAGACGGGGGCAGAGACTGAGCTTACCCAGCAGAGGAAAGGGAGAGCTCAGCACCCCTGAGACCCACGTGCTAGGGGCAGGGCCAGGGGCTTGCACACCCTTATTTCCTTGGTGCCACATTGCTGCAAAGCCCTGCCTTCTCTTATAGGAGCCTGAAACTTACATAAGTCATCCAAGTCCCTTGCTTGTGGTCCCATGGCTAAAGGGGTCGAATGCAGATTTGAATCCAGGTCTATCAGATCCCAGATGGGTTCCTAAGATCTGAGTGTTCACCTGAGAGAGGAGGCATGGCTGGAGCAGAGAGAACCAGAGGGCTTACACTCCAGGATTCAAGAAACTTAGCACTAAAATCTGCATCAAGGAACCAACCGATCTCCCATCTCTGATCTCTGTGCTTCCCTCCCTGCCCCCTCCTCCCTTCCCCCCTCCTTCCTCTTTCCCCCCCTCACCTCCCTCCCTCCTTCCTTCTCTTCCTCTAACATTGTTTACTGGGCAATTACAACCTGTCAGGCTGGGCAATTACAACCTGCTAGTGCTGAGGAACAAACACGTATAAGAAGCTACCCTTGCCCCTGGAAAACTCACAGTCCCTTGGGAAATTCCAGAAAACCTAAGCAGCTCTTTACATACCCCCCCCCGTCCCCCCACCCCAACAGGGTTTTCTTCCTCCCTGTCTTTACTTCTGAGTTCCTCATGGAGGCCCAGCAAACCTCCCACATCTCCCTCCTGCCCCTTTGGAGAGGTCGGGCCGTTCTGGCCAAGCCCCTCCCCGCCAGAGCTGCTCCAGGGGCCACCGCCAGAGAGGTCAGTGACACCATGAACAGGCCTGTAAAAGCCTGGACCTTTGAGCTCCGCTCACACATCTGGACACAGCTGGGCCTGGGGCAGCCCACATTCTCCAGGTCATAAGTCACACTGGAACAAATGAACATTTCCTTGGCTTCCAGCCTCTTCCCCTCAGCCACGGACCCAACTGTCTCCTCCGAGTAGAACCACTCACCACACCCCATTCCTCTCTGCTCTGAAATCACCGTGCAGCCCTTCGCCATCACCCACATGGTCCATTCTCGAGGCCGTTGCCACCAAATAAACGCAGTCTGGCAACCAACACATGTTTCAAAATAACTCAAGCTGTTTGTGCAAATTCTCAAATACTATGAGGAGGACGCAGTAGATCAGAACAGTCCTTCTCAGAGTCCTGTTTTTCCTTCGCCACATATTTCTCTACATACCACATCAGATCTTGTACCTCTTCTCTTCCACATTCCTGCTTCCCAAACTCCTCTTCCAGCTGTAGCCACATGCCCCTTCTCCTCCTTCTCTATCTCCTCCTGATCCTGCAACACAAGAACCCACACCATACAGTCTGGCAAAGCCAGAGACGCTGGTCGGGAAGCAGGGGACGCAGTAAAGCCCCTCTTTCCTAGGCAGGAGAGAAGGCAAAGTCTGGAAACATTCATGCAGCGATCATTTATTTCCCCCTCACAAGAGCTGTCCCCACAGATAGCCCTTCCAGATCATGCCAAGTCCCAGCAGGGCAGGACCGTTTCCGGACAAAACGACCATACCAACCTGAGTATTCCAGTCAGCCCTGATCTAAATACTTTGTTCCCACCCCACACTACAGTGAGCCACCATTAGTCAATTGTCCCAGTTTTGAGCTGGGAAAAATATGGTCACCAGATCTCTGACCCACCCTTCCTCTTAGCAACCCTTGTATACCTGATTAAATACTTCCAATATTGCTATGGACTGACTGTTTGTGTCCCCTGAAAAGTCATATGTTGAAATCCTCACCCCCAATGTGATGGTATTTGGAAGTGGGGCCTCTGGTGGGTGAAGTAACACTCCTTTCTGTCCTCATGAATGGATTAGGGGTGTTATGAAAGGGACCCCAGGGAGCTCCCTTGCCCCTCCTGCCATGTGAGGACTCAGCAAGAAGAGTCAGGAAGTGGCTCCTGACACCCAAGCAGCTGGTAACTCCATGTTGGACTTCGCAGCCTCCAGAACCGTGAGAAATAAATTTCTGTTGTTCATAAGCCACCTCGTCTGTGGTATTCTGTTAGAGAAGCCCAAACAGATTCACACATATATTGCTGTTGAGTCCATTAATGTCTGCTTGGTCACCTGGGGACTGTAAATTCCTTAAGGTCCCAGACTATATTTATTCTCATTCTGTGTTAAGCCTCATGAACAGGTGTGTACCAGTTAGCTAATGCTACATAACAAAGCATCTCAACTACTAATGACTTAGAACAGTCATCATTTATTATCTCTCATTGTTTCTGTGGATCAGGAATCTGGGAGTGGCTTGGCTGGGGAGTTCTGGCTCAGCTCTCATGCCATTGTGGTCAGAAAGCTGCAGTATCTAAAGGTGTGATTGGGACTGAAGGATCCACTTCCAAAGGTTACCTATTCCCGTGGTTGCCAAGTAGGTGCTGACTGTTGGCAGAAGGTCTTGGGTCCTCTCCCACTAAACCCTCCATGTGGCCTGGGCTTCCCTACAATACGGTTGTTGGGCTCCACAGGAAAACCATCTTGAAACAGAGAGAGGTAGGCAGAAGCTGAATCCTGTTTTATAACCTAAACTTTGGAAGTCACATAGTATCACTTCCACTGTGCTCTATTGGTCAAGGCAATCCCAGGCTCCCACTGACACAAGGGGGTTGTTAAACCCTGCCTCTCAATGGGAGGAGCTCCAGCCACAGTGTAAGATGAGCTCACGGGATGGCATAAATATACAGGCATGGCCACCTTTGGAGAAGACAGAACACCACAACATCTCCAGCCCTTGCGAGCCCATAACAAATGCTCACTGGTGAACTTAGTACCCACTGGCACCTGGAACTGAAATAGCTATCACAGGGAGCCTGAGATAAAGAGGAAAATACATTTGGAGTCCTAATTCTTCGCCTCTCCCGGGATCCACACCCTTGCCATGAAATCTTAGCATGTCTTCCCTACCCTGACTCCGGCCCCAACCATACGACTTCTTGATGGATAGATTGTTAGCAGATGAGGGTCAGGCTTTAAATGCACCCGCACCTTTCTCCTGGGCTTCCTGCACTTAGGCCTTTGACAGGAAAATAAGCTGGGCTGGCCCGTTGGAAGATAGGAGACATGCAGAAAGGAGCCGATTTGCCTCAGTTGCCCCAGCTGAAGAGCACCAACACACAAATATGTGAGCAAGACCAGGGAAGATGAGATGAGCCACCCAATACTCCATGGGCTTGTGAGCTACATGAGCATGTATAGTTTTAAGGCCTCAAGTTTGGGAGTTGATCTTTAAGCTGCATCTTTGAAGCAATACGTAATTCATATAGCACTCTCTTCTTATTCTCATGGAAAACACCTTGTGAGCCAGGAGCCTCTGTTCTAGGTCAGGCTTGGTATCTATAGTAGACGGAGTAACAGCCTCTCTATGTGCACATCCTAACTCCCAGAGCCTGTGGATATGTTACCTTGTGTGGCAAAAGGGACCTTACAGATGGCATTAAGGATCTTGAGATAGACCAACAAGCACCAGATCAAAATAGGCTGTGAAAAAGCTCTATGACATTGACATGGGCAAGGTCAACACCCTGATCAGGCCCAATGGAGAGAAGAAGGCATATGTTTGCTTGGCTCTTGACTACGATGCTTTGGCTGTTGCCAACAAAATTGGGATCATCTTGGGGCATCTGGATGGCTCAGTTGGTTAAGGATGCAACTCTTGATTTCAGCTCGGGTCATAATCTCAGGGTTGTGAAACCAAGCCCCACCTAAGGCTCAGTGCTGGGCATGGAGCCTGCTTAAGATTCTCTTTCTCCCTCTGCCCCTCCCCCTCCTGTCTCCCTCTCTCTAAAAAAAAAAAAAGAAGAAAAAGGGATCATCTAAGCTGGGGCACCTGGTTGGCTCAGTGAGTTAAGCGTCTGCCTTTGATTCAGGTCATGATCCCAGGGTCCTGAGATGGAGCCCCGCATAGGGCTCCCTGCTCAGTGGGGAGCCTGCTTCTCCCTCTGCCCCTCACCCGGCTCGTGCTCTCTCACTGTCTCTCTGTCAAATAGATAAATAAAATCTTTAAAAGTAAATAAATAAAATAAACTCAGTCCAGCTGGCTAAATCTAAATATATATTTTTTCACTATAAAAAAATAAAAAGATCTTGAGATGGAGTAACTATCCAGCATTATCCAGGTGGGCCCAGTCTAATCACAAGGGTCAAAGTCCGAAGGGAGGTGTGAGGGCAGAGCAGAGATTGGAGGACGAAGGGCAGGGCCAAGGAATGCAGGCAGACCCTAGAAGCTGCCAAAGGCAAGAAAACAAATTCTCCTCTAGAGCCTTCAGAAGAAACACCCTCTGTTGAAACCTGGATTTTTACCTGTAAGACACATTGCAGACTTCTGACTTCCAGAACGGTAAGAGAATAAATGTGTTGTTATAAGCCACTAAGTTTATGATAATTTGTTATAGCAGCAACACAAAATGAATGTAGTGTCTACTAACGGTATGACCTAGAAGCACTCAGGTACCACTATGGGCCTTACTTATTCCTTCTGTCAAATGGGGATGTGTGGTACATCAAAAATGGTTACTCCCCCTTTTGAGATCTGGGTTGGCCTTCGTGGCTTGCTTGACCAATAGAATGTGGCAGAAGTGATGTTCTGAAATTTTCAAAGCTTGTAATAAGAAAACTTGTAGCTTCCTGCCAGATCTCTCAACACTCTTTGGAAGCCCAGCAACCAGTCCCTATCTTAAGCCAGGCCTGTCTCCTAGGCAGCTGGTTACCCTTGCTCAATCTTTCACCCCAAATTTCTACCCCTCAGAGAGCTACTGACCACCCCACACCCCACCCCAGTCCCTTCAGAGTCTTCAGGAAGGTCTCAGGAACAAAACTTTGGACAGGTGCCCACAGATGGTCTGGACAGAGAATTCAGCTTCCCACCCAGTAATAATAGCTTGGCTCTCCTCCTCTCTGTATCATGCCTTCCATTGGCTTCTGGAGGCAGGGCAGCCTTGGCAGCTTCCCTTGGAGCTGTCGTCTCTGGCCGTCCCACCCTGCCATTTCCTTGGACGCCAGTGAGGCCTGAAGTTTGGTGGGGTTGGACAGGGTGGGGAGCATGGCTCAACAGAAGTCCTGGGAGTTAGAGAGCAGGGGCCTGGAGTTGAGCTAGGACAGGGAGAAGGAGCAACCTGCCTTAACAGTTTTCCCACTTTTCCGAAGTTCAGGGGATGCGGCTTCACTGGTGAAAGGTCTACATTAGTACTTGTTTTCCATAGCTGAGTGAAATCCGAAGATGATTTTCACTTTCGCGAACAAAGGTGACAAGCAAAAATGGGATGCAGTGTTGGTTTTGTAGGGAGCCCCCAGAGAGGCAGCATGCACCCCGGAGCAGCAGCGAGCCCCCCCAGCCCAAGCTCCTGCCCCAGAACGACACTCAGCACCTCAGCGCCCAGCCCCCAGATCTCTGAACTGTGTCTGGGAGCATCTGTGCTTTATCTCCAGTTACTCTGTGCGTCTGTTAGCAAGACGTGTCCTGACGTATCAGAAAAGCCTAAGAGAGGTTATTTTGGGGTCTGGGAACACTCAAAATTTTTTCCGTGTAAATTAATGGGAAGTGCTTCTTTGCTTTATGTCATTTCTTCTTGCAAACGTTTTCAGAGGAAGGCCCTACTTCCCGATAGTGGGGGAAACCTGTATTTGGAAGAAGTTGGTGCATCCCAAACCTTCCAACTCATTTACTCCGGCTTCCATTATCTACAAGCTTTTTGCAGCTGTGGCCTCCGTGTCTGTATTTGCCAAACATAGGAACAGGGTCACTATTTTCAACAATGGAATTTTCAACCTTGCCCCAAAGACACCATCTATAGCTTTAAAACAAATTTTCTACCTCCTCTCTTTTCATAAACTACTCTACTTATCGCCCAGCTTTCTATATGTCATGAATCCCTCCACATCCTTTCTAGGAAATGGTAGAGTCTAGGAGTTAAGATCCTGGGCTCTGGAGTCAGAGGAACCTGGGTTCAAACCCCAACCTGCCTCTTAATGGCCATGAAGACTTAGGTGAGTTACTTAGCCTCTGTAAGCCTTGGCTTCCTTCCTCCCTCCCTCCCTCCCTCCTTTCTCTTTCTTTTTCTCTTTCTTTCTTTCTTTCTTTTTTTCTTTCTTTCTTTCTTTCTTCTTTCTTTCTTCTTTCTTTCTCTCTCTTTTAAAGATTTATTCATTTATTTCAGAGAGAGAGGGAGGACATGAGCAGGGGGAGGGGCAGAGGGAGAAGGAAAGAGAGAATCTCAAGCCGACTCTGTGCTAAGCATGGAGCCTGATGTAGGACTTGAGCCCATGATCCTGAGATCATGACCTGAACCAAAACCAAGGGTCAGACACTCTACCGACTGAGCCATCCAGGTGCCCCTTGGCTCTCTTTTCTGAAAAATGAAGCTGATAAATGTCTCTACTTCCTAGGGCTTTTGGAGGAATTAATACTACAGACCACATCAAGGGCCTGGCATAGATTAAGTGCTGAAAAAATGTTTAGACTCTCATTGCTTGGTTAGCTCTGAGTAACTCATTACACAATTGACTTCATCCCTTGGTCTTTATCTAGAAGACTAGATGCTGGGAGGTGGGGAGACAGGGGTGACTGCCTTGACCCAAGGCATTTCTGTTCTCCATTCCCACTATGGGCAAGGTCAGAGGGGTAGGCTAATGAATTCAGAAATATGCCTGAATTCGACAAGAGACTCTGGGACTGGGGAGTGGATTGTTACCCTCTCTGTTCTATTTCTCTGCTCTAGTGATATCCTTCAAGCTTCGGTCTCCTAGTCCACAGGGTAAGAGAAAATTCTTCAAGGCAAGGCTGAGGGAGAAAAGCCTAGTTGGAGGACTGAGGCACCATTGAGAGAACTGGGAAGTAAAACTGTTGCTTGTGTGTCTGTGGGAATATTTAAAAGTGGAAGTTTCTAGGGGCACCTGGGTGGCTCAGTCGGTTAAGCATCCGACTCTTGGTTTTGGCTCAGGTCATGATCTCAGGGTTGTGAGATTAAGCCCCGCGTTGGGCTCCATGCTGAACGTGGAGCCTGCTTAGGATTCTCTCTCTCCCTCTCTTTCTGCCCCTTCCCCCCCTCCCCCTCCCCCCCATGCTTGCTCAGTGTCTCTCTCTTTGTCTCAAATAAAAATAAAAAATAAAAGTGGAAGATCCTTTAAAAAATGCAAAACTGAATGATGGCATTAAGTGACAGAGTCACCCCCTGCTTGCAGGAAATCTCACCCAACTCCCACCACCCCAATTTCCCCGGGGAGGACATGAACCCTGCTTTTTGGTCCAGATGATCTGGAAACACTCCCTGATGTCTAACATAAATCCCTCTCCCCCTGCTGCCCTCCAAAGCCCTCTCTCCCTTCTTAGGGGTCCCCCTCTTCTTCAGCAAGAATCTTTTCCAAGTCCATGTTTGCAGCCCATCCCAGCGGGAAGCCACTGAAGCAGAGGGTTCCATGGCGCCCCCTCCCAGATAGGCGGGGGTGGGCAGGGAGCGCAGGACTGGCCACGATGCCTTCCACAGGAGCCGTTAGCAGCTATTCCAGACATCAAGGCCGCCGGGACACTGAAGACATAAAGGTCAAAGGAGCCTGTGTCTGGACTCTCCTCCGGCTGCCCTTACCAGCAGGGACCCAAACAACACACTGTGTTCACGACCCATGACACCACCCGGGGTGGTGACGGCTATGAAATTGCAAAACCTTTTCCATCTCCAGCCCCTGTTCTGGTAACTTCACTGTTCATTGCTAATTCTTCCTGTTTTTCCCTATTTGCCTAAGATGAATGAATGACTAGATTCAAGAGATTTTTTTTTTTTCAGTGAAATGTTTGGAAAGTGGCTGCTAGCACTACAATGACCCTCTTTCTCCTTTTTTTTTTAAGAGAGAGGAGTTGGAATAATTTTTCCTTCTTCTTTTAAAAAGCACCTAAATAGCTGCACTTGTGGTGAGCATACATAACGTATAAAGAAGTTGAATCACTACGTTGTACACCTGAAATTAATGTAACATTGTGTGTCAACCATACTCAAATAAAAAAAAAATTTTTTTTAAGGCACCTAAAGTTTCAGATTTATAACTACAGCGGTCACCTGCCTTACATGTTTCCAGAAAGTCTCAGTTTTTTTAAAAGGCAGTTTGTTAAATCTCTATGTAGATATGATTTAAACTTTAGGAGTTTTTCACAAAGTCATGTGTACGAGAAGTGTAACTGCCTTATTTTCTTTAATTTCTATTTTGGCTTTTCATTCAGTTGGACTGGCAGAATCTTCAAGAACCAAACCCTCTCCCCAAGTAGTATCTAACGGACAGGGTGGAGTAGGCCCATGTCCCCTGTTTGCAGAAGCCTCCTCTGGGACCTCCACCACCCCCACCCGGTCTTGGTCAGTGGACCTTTGAGACTGTGGGTAGATGCCCTTTGTTCCTGCCCCATGATCCCTTCAGACTGACGGCTCTCTATGTTAGCTCTCTGCACTAGGCGATGCCTCCGGAGCCCCGCCCCATGTGGAACATAGAGAAAATTCCATAAGGGCTTCACCTGCCTAGGTATCCCGCGTAGCCTGTCTCCTCTCTGAGCTCCTCGCTGCCTGGAGCTGTCCCAGGATATAAGGTCCACACGCCCTGTTGGGAGATCCCTCTTGTCTCCCTGGTGTTTGCCCCTCTCTGGGGCTCAGCCCGGTCACTGAGTGAAGAAATGGGTGTAGGGCCAGCTTCTCCAAAACTTGTCGATGTCTGCGCTCTGTCCCCCTCCCCCCAGTGCCATACTTCTGAATTTTAGCAACTGTCATTCTGGACAGGGGGAGGGGGATATTTCTCTCCTGAATTTTTTATCTAGTCTCTGTCATCTCGTCCAGGGGACGAAAGCCAGACAGAGAGTGATTTTGTTCTGCAGATACAACCCTGCCCCGAGGTGATGAATGGAGAAAGGCCTGACGTTGGAGGGAGGGGCAAAAGAGAAGGAAATGATGTGGGAACATAAGCTAATATTTCCCAAAATTTTCCTGCCCAGCCTAAATATGCTGACCACGTGTCCACTGTTGTCTATGCCAGTCGCCATTTCGGTTAATTTTATTCTTTAAAAGGAGATCCTTTGTTAAGTCTGCAGCTAAATTTGCGTAGAGTCGCCTCCTTTGGCAGGGCTTTTCCTATAGCTATATTTCAGGGTGCAGGTGGGGAGGGGGAGGACCCCGAGGTCAGCCACAGTTCACGCGTGTGTGGGATGCTTCACGGCAAAGTGGGTGTCGCCAGCAAGCCCCTGTGTGCCAACTGCATGAGAATAAGGCATTTCTCAGAAAGCCCTCCAGAGAAAGGAGGGGGTGTCCCTGACTACTTGCAGCTCTTGAGGAACCGTGGGTGTGCCCCCTGGTTCCCAGAGCCGGCCAGGGCAGCTCCCCCCTCATCCAGAGAGCTCTGGAATCCTATCTGTTGCAAGGACTCTAACAAAGTGACCTCGCGAGTCAATCGTGCCCGAACTTGGACTAGTGAGAGCGACATCTCTCGCTCCCCACTCGTTTTGTCCTTGTTCTTGTCCCTTAGCCCCAACGGTAGCATCCCTGACTTTTCTCGTATGCAAATCATTTACCGTCAGGGTTTGCTTCACCTAGTGTGGTGTTCTGAAGGCAGTAAAGGTGAGTGTCGTGTGTGTAAGTCCCACATGCGCCCTGTTCCCCCTGCTTTGCTCCCTCCACTCACCGCCTCTAGGTCACCCCAGCTACTCCCATGACTTCAGCTACCACCAAGCTGCAAGATGACCCAAATCTCTGTCTCCAGCCCACCCCGTCCATCTCACCTAAACCCCATAGCCCCACACCCACCTGCCTGCTGGACATTTCCACGCAGAGATCAAATCTGCAACACCTCAAATCAACTTGTCCAAAAGTGATCTCATTAACTCCACTTGTAAACCCGATCCTCCTTTGTATTCCGTACCTCGGTGTGTTGTATTTGACCATGGTTTTCAGCTGTGATGGGCTTGGGGGGTGGGCAGGGGAGAGTTCCCGAGAACCTCCGGAAATTGCAGGCAGGATTTTGTGTGGATCCACGTTTTCTTTCTGCTTTTTCAGACTCTGACTGAAGAAGAAAATGACCACTGAGCTACAGAGGTTAGCCCCTGCCCGTTTCCCTGGCTTCATCCCCTGGCAGTTCCTCCCTGATCTCAACCGCACACCTCCCGAACCTGTGCACCACAGGTTCCGGCAGACTCTTCCAGTAGTTCCCCGAAAATGCCATCAGTGTAATGCGTCTGGTCCTTTTACCTGAAGGGAGTTGCCTACTGTCTTTGCCTGCAACCTTCGGGCAGCAGCTTCTCCGGGAAGCCTCCCCTGCCTGACCCCGGCAGAACTGGTCAGCCCTTCCCTAGCACCACTGGTCCACCTCCGTAGGCTGCCCATCATGTTGTGTGAACTCCTTGAGAGCAGGCATCGTGTCTCGGTCACTTCAGTCCCCAGGGCACACAGAGCAGTGCCAGGACCTAACAGCATGAGCGAACCTGGATGTGTCCTTCACTGTGTGCCCAGCACTGTTCTAGGGGCTTTACATGTGCTGGTCCATCCAACACCTCATAGTTTCCCCCATGAGATACGCCATTAATCCCATTGCTAGATGAGGAAATACTCAGTGAATGAATGAATGAGTGAATCATACTTTCTAGAGAGCTGATTGGTTTCGAGAAATCTGAATGTGAGTCATTTCATAAACATGGCTTTGTCAGGGGCGAGAAGTGTCTCACTCTGTTCTGATCATGTCTAGGGAGGGGAGAAGGAGAGACTCCAGGAACAGATGTGATCGCTTTCTGGAAGAGAGCTACTCATGTGGTGGCCCAAGCAGAGCAGAGCTTCCAGAAACCCACTCATGAAGCCCCAGGACAGTCCAGTCTCAGCCAGGCTCCTCCCAAAGATGAGAGGGCGTGGTACAGGAGTGATACCGTGGCAGGGAGGATGCATTCTTGTTTCCCATCTCCTTCTCGCGGCCACTGACCCCAAGACCCAGCCTCTGGCTGCTGCTGGCTCTCTCGGGCGGAAAGCGACCAGGAGAATAGTTTATATCGTAAAGTAATGACAAGGCCCCTGCCTGCAGAGGGGGCAGGCCACTGTGCCCATTCACAAAAGCTGAACAAAGCCTTTGAGACCCCAGAATCCTGCCCCTTACCGCAGAATGGATCACGGGCCACTACCAGCCCCAGGTTTGTTGGGAAGGGCCAGAGGATTCAGGAAAAAAAAATGCAGAAGAGTCAGCGAGCAGGTCCCCAAATCACACCACTGCTGTGGCATCTGGGTGGCTCCCATCCTCAGTCTCTTCCCATGTTTCAAGGCCCTATCCTTTGGGCAACCACCTCTTTCAGGAGCCTTCCTGGAAACCGCATACAGGTCTCCTCTCTTGGGCATCCACACACAACTCAACACTGGGGCTCTTCCTCATGCTGATGCTTCTCTCTCCTCAGTCGGCTAATCCTAGTTTCCCCAGGGAGCTGTGGGCCTCCTGCATCCGAACCTCCTGGCAGGAGTTGGCACCCCATGGGGCTCGAGGGATTGATTAGACAGCCTGTCTGTTCCCCTTAGAAATGCCCCCCTCCCCGTGAAGGAAGGCCCGGCTCTCAGACTGAACAATTTGCCCTTACATTTCAGTGTAGATTTTAGGGTGGTTCCAGCAGCACAATTTTCCAGAAAAGAGAGAGAGCAAGATCTTAAAAGGGTCCTGAACTCTAGACCCAGGCTTCTTGGGTTCAAATCCCACTCTGCCACCTACTAAATGTAAATTCATACGCAAATTCCTTAGCCATGCTGTGTCTCGGTTTGTCCATCTCTGAAGTGGAAATAGCGCCTACCTCAGCCTACCTCACAGTGCTCGTGTGAGGAGCGGGTAAGTTAGCGTGTCCAGAGTGCTCAGAACAGGGTCCGCCACACAGCAGAGGTTCCTCCTGTGATCCTCTCCTTAATTCAATAGCTGTTGTTCTCACCTAGTTTCCTGTGATTGTCACAACTGGAAAGTAGGTAATATCTTTATTTCCTCTTCACAGAGGAAACCAGGCTCAAAGAAGTTAGATGACTTGCCTCAGGCAGCACGGCTCCTAAGTGAGCACGGGGTTACTCAAAGCCAGGATTCTGAGCCCCACAGACGTGGCATATGGACGCCCTGAGCTCTGGCAGCCCTACCGTCCCTCCGTCTCCCCTCCTCTGGCATTCCTGTGGCTTCCCTACACATACTTCAAGTCTTCCAGTTAACAGTTGGCGCTCCCACCCCAAAGCCACCATGGGCCCAGGGAATGGTGTCCCCCTCACCACACTCCTGCCTTTTTGGTCTCGGGCAGGGAGCCCGGCAGCAGCCATACTGGGCTCCCGTGGCAGTCCTGGTGGGCTCTGTGGGCGGGCAGGAGCCACGGCTTTCAGCGGGCTCTCCCAGGGCCTGGGCTGCACAGAATCCTATAGATTATCTCCTCGTATCAACCTGTCAGCCTTTGTGGGCCCCACTGCCCAGAGCCCAGCCCAGGGGAGCCTTGTCCGGTGGGGATGCCACAGACCCTCGGACTTGGCCACTGAGACAGCCTGGTAGACCAGATGTGCTAGGAAGGGGACCGAGTAAGAGTCCGTGGACAGACCAAGGACCGGCTCTGCTTGGGAGCCAGATGTCATCTGAGAGGCAGAGGCTGTTGCACAGACTATCTGGGTGGGATCTTCAGACAGGACCAGCCTGGACAGAGACGTGTGGGCAGCCTGTTATGAAGTGCTTACGTGAATTGCCGTGATGGTCCCTTCAGAATGTTCTAGGCTTTGCCACCCACACTGTCCGTTCACAGATGTTGTCTCACAACCGCCTTCTGAGTTGGTATTGATACTACCTCCATTTACAATGAGGGACTGAGACTCAGAGCTTCTGCCTCCAATTCAGAGGTCTTGCTACTAACCTCGCTGTTGGACGGCCACAGACCTAAGCCGGGAGGCCAGGAGGTCCAGACTCATGAGTGCCTGAAGCAGGCCGGGCTGGGGTGGGGACAGGAGAGCGGACACTGCTCAGTGCCCGCTGATTGTTGGCAGGTGGGAATGCAGCCTCAGGATTGTGGATCTTTGATTTTTTCAGAGAAGCTGAAAATCTGGATTTTTTTAAAAATGTGAAATTTCCCATTTTTAAGTGTTGGAAACTGATTTAATTTTGCTTAAAATATCTAGTGGGTTAAACAAAACACATTCTTGGGCTGGACTTGACTGCAGGCTGCCAGTTTGCAGACTCGGGCCCATGCATTTGTCTCCAAGATGCCAGTAAAGCTGGGATTAGGCCCCACCTTCCTCAACTGAATTCAAACATTCAAGTGCCCCTGGGGTGGGTCACACGGGAATGTCAGATTTCGTTTTGGGGGGTATGGGATACAACCTGACAAAAGCACTCTCATGAAGCTTATGCTATTCTAAGTGGAGAGACATACCATGAAGATAAATGTGTAAAATTTTTAGTGTGTTAATAATAACTGCTAAGGAGAAAGAGCAGGAAAGGCACTTAAGAAGTTTTGCACCAGTATTTCAATTCAGACAGGGTGACCAGAGACAGCCTCACTGAGGAGAGGAAATGTGGTAAAGACCTGAATAAGAGGAGAGGAGGGAGTCATGTGCTTACCTGCACGAGGAATGTCCAGAAAGAGGGAATAGCAAGTGCAAAGGTCCTGAGGCCCAAGGAGACTTCTGGAGTGGTTGAGAGACAGAAAGGGAGCAAGAGTGGCTGGAAGAGGGGTGAGTAGTAGTATTAGAGGTCAGAGAGGTAAGAAGAGTGAGGGGGGGGAGCCAAAGTGCCTGAGGCCTTGGGTTTTTACTCTGAATGAGATTGGAAGCCATTGGAGTGACAGGATCATTCTTGCTGCTCTGTTGACACTAGAATGAAGAGAAGTGAACAATGACGCAAAAAGAGGCTTTCCGAGGCTATTGCAAAAATCCCATGTCTGAGGCCAGGGTGGTGATGAGAAGTGATCCAACTCTGGACATACTTGGTAAGTAAACCCAGTGGTATGCTGGTAAAGGCTTAACAACCGGCTCCGGGGGGTGGGGGGGTTGGTTTCCGTGGTGTAAATATCCCTGACATGGCTGATTTCAAGCCACCAACAGGATGTCAACTGGCTCACAGGATTCCCAACAATTAGACAATTGGCTCTTGCAAGCCAATACAGGCCAGTGTCCGCACATTGCCGGGTAGAACTAAGAGCACTTGCTGATGGGTTGAACATGAGAAGTAAAAGAAAGAGACACAGAGAATTCTGAGATTTGGGCAACTGATAAAATGGAGTTGCCATTAGTTTAGATGGGGAGGAATATGATGGGATCAGGTTTGGGGGAAATATCAGAGATCTCTGTTTGGACATTGTAAGTTTGAGAAACCCATTATATCTTTTATTTTTAAACCTCACAAGACATTATTATTACTGTTGCATATAGTCAATGCTCATTTAGATTTACCCACATATTTGCCACTTTATTTGCTCTTCATTCTTTCTCGCCTCTCAGACTTTCCATTTGGGCTCATTTTCCTTCTGCCTAAAGGTCAGGATTTCCCTTAGTGACAATCAGCTGGTAGCAAACGCCCTGTTTTTTGTTTCATTTTATTTTATTTTTTTAAGATTTTATTTATTTATTTGAGAGAGAGAGAGGGAGGGAGGGAGAGAGAGAGAACACAAGCCAGGTGAGGGGCAGAGGGAGAAGCAGACTCCCCCCTGGGCAGGGAACCCATGTAGGACTCGATCCCAGAACTCCAGGATCATGACCTGAGCTGAAGGCAGACACTTAACTGACTGAGCCACCCAGGTCCCCCTTTTTTTAGCTTTATCATCTGCAAGATCTGCATTTCACCTTTGTTCTGGAAATGTATTTTCACTGAAAAAAGAATTTTAGTTGGGCAGCTATTATTTTTCAGGATACTAAAAAAAAATTTTTAAGATTTTTTATTTATTTACTTGTCAGAGAGAGAGAGCACAAGCAGGGGAAGTGGCAGGCAGAGGGAGAAGCAGGCTGCCCACTGAGCAAGGAGCCCCACGCAGGACTTGAACCCAGGACCCTGGGATCATGACCCGAGCCGAAGGCAGACACTTAACTGACTGAGCCACCCAGGCATCCCTGAAAAAAATTTTTTAAGAGTGTGTGTCTTTCATATTTTTCTTTGTGTGTTGGTATACTAAAGTTTCACAGTGATGTGTCTGGTTGTGGATATCTGTTTGTTGTGCTTGAGATGCATTTGTCTTCTTGAATTTGTGATTTGTTGTTGTTGTTCATCAGTTCTGGAGCATTATCAGTTGTGATCTGTTTACCATGCTGCCTCTGAGACAGTTTAGCTCTCTTGTGTTCCTAGGACTCCAATTAGACATGTGTTGGTTCTTCTCCCTCTGTCCCTCTAGCTCTTAACTTTTCTTTAATAGTCTCTGTCTTTTTGTTCCTCTGGGCTAACTTTTGGGTAATTTTTTCTATCTTGTAGTTTATTAGTTCTCTCCAATTGTATCTTTTGAGCTTTTATTTTCAATAATTGAATTTATTATTTCTGGAAATTTGATTTGGTCTTTTTCCTGATATAAATTGTTATAGTTTCTTATTAACTGCAAATATTTTCAAGCAGGTCTTTTGTTTATCTAAACATAGTAATCATACTTGTTTTGTAATCTGTGCCTGATAAATATAAAATCTGACATTTTTGCAGTTTGGTTTCTCTTGTCTGTTGTATCTGTACTTTCTTACTCATGGTGTCCATTCTCTGGTATATTTGATTATTTTGTGTTTGCTGCTCATTATACTTGAAAAATAATTTGGTGAAATAGTTTGACATGGAGGGGATAAGAGTGCCTTCCTCCAGAGAAGTGTTATTATTTCATTTTGGTTTTTTGCTTTTGGCACGCATTTGTGGGCACTGATCTGGAACCACCTTAAGTCAAGTTCAAGTTATTGAGGTTCCCTGAACCAGGCTGTGATGAGAACTCTGTGAAATTGTTACCAGGCTGGTTTAACTTTGGTTTGCCTTTACCCTCAGGGTGTAGTCCTTTGGGGTCCTTGCTTATAGAGGGGAATATCTTCCTGTCTTCTTCAAGACCCAAGCTTTGATTTGCATCCTCCTGACCCATGCAGGAACCAAGACAAAGGTTCAAATATACTGGGATCAGGAATGCCCTCAGGGTAAACCTTCAGTTTCTGTCTCTGGGGATTCCATATTTCCTCTTCAGTTTGGCCTGGTTGTTCATTCTCTATTACTAACTCTCTTGTCAGCTCTTGCTTCTTTAGAGAAAAAAAATTAATATCTTGTTTATCTGTTTTACTTTTTTATTTTTTTAGGATTCTATTTATTTATTTGTCAGAAAGAGAGAGAGAGCGCGCACAAGCAGGGGGAGTGGCAGGCAGAGGGAGAAGCAGGCTCCCCACTGAGCAAGGAGCCCTATGCCAACTCAATTCCAGGACCCAAGGATCATGACCTGAGCCGAAGACAGATGCTTAACTGACTGCGCCACCCAGGCATCCCTCAGTTTTACTTTTTCTTTTTTTCAGTGATAAGGTTGGTTCAGTTAACTTAGCCCACCATTACTGGAGATTGGAAATCTCACCGAATGGTTTGGGGGTGGTGGTGACATGACATGGAATTTTTCAGGCTATTGAAAACATTTTATACCTGATTGGGTGATGGTTACCCCAAAGAGTATGTACATTTGCTAAAGTTCATCAAACTGCATGCTGAAAATGGGTACATTTTACTCTATGCAAATTATAGCTTAAAAAAGAAAATTGATTTAAAAAGTAAGAAAAAATATCTCTCGTTCCTGACGAAGAATGGATTATAGAGTAGCAAGAGGCCCTGTACAGGATCCTTATGAGACAGTAAAGACTAGGTACTGTTCACCATCCCAGTCATCTGTGAACCTAAAGTCTGGCTTGGGGAGCAGGGCGAGTGAAATTCCCCCATTTATAAGTGCAGCATTAATGAGTTTGTATAATTGTTAAGATGGGTCGGTAGGTAGCACATGGGGTTGAGTTGTTCACCAGAATAAATCCAGAGCTAAGTGGAAATGGGTCTGGAGCACCTGAGGAGCTAGAGATGAGTGGGATAAACCCAGAGATGCCTCTTGAAGGAGGCAGACATGTCTTACAAGAAGAGAAGGGCCTAGAATGCCTTATCCCTACTGCTCTTATGGGCAGATCTTGATGGAAGGGAGGGTCGGTAGAGAGACATAGAAGTGAAGATGGTGGAGCGTTCTGGGAGGTGGGTGGCAAGGCCTGGAGAACAGGGTGGATCTTCCCGTGCTTCCTCAGGTGCAGAGAGGTGCATGAAGGCACCCGAGGCAGAGCCCTGCAAGTGGTAGGAAGCCTGCCAACCCACTTGCTGGGTCCAGCAAGAGCCTGGAGCAGAGCTGTCGTTCCAGGTCTGTCTGTCCCCATCAGCTTGGTTCCCCAGCAACTTGTGTGGAATCCTGGGGGCCCCGCCCGTGGGGTGATGAAGAAATGTAGGACCCAGATCTTCTACTGGAGCTGCCTGTGAGGATTTTGACAAGTTATTTAATCTGAGTCTCAGTTTTCTTTTCTTTTTAAAATTTTATTTATTCATTTGAGAGAGAATGAATGAGAGAAAGACAGAGAGAGCGAGAGAGAGCACAAGCCAGGGGGTGGGGAGACAGAGCGAGTAGCAGACTCCCCACTGAGCAGGGAACCCATGTGGGACTCGATCTCAGGACCCTGAGATCATGACCTGAACCGAAGGCAACTGTTCAACCGACTGAGCCACCCAGGCACCCCCGAGTCTCAGTTTCCTTATATTGAAAATGGGGATAAAAATTAAACTGAGGCAGTATGTTAAGGTTCTTAACATATTGCCTGGCACATAGAAGCCATTTAATGTATGGAAATTATGATTATTATGATTAATGAAACAAGACTAATACAAGGCAAACAAATGAGAGACTAATTTAGGAAAGGGTATAATTAAAGATATTTTTAGGTGGTATAGACCAGAGAGCCTTCAGGCTTGGAAGCAAGTAGGGGCAAGAGATAGTAATTAATTGTAAAAAATTGCAGTTAATTCATTATTCATGTATTACATAAATGTATTAGGCACCTCCTATGCATTCTTTCCTGGCCCTTCAAAGCACTACCTATGACCTAGCCATTTGTGATATTATATTTATGGTTTTATTTTCTTTTTTGCCAGCTCTACTGAGGTATGACTGACAAATAAAAATTGTATCTATTTAGGTTTTACACTGTGATCTTTTTAAAGGTGTTTTATTTTCTGTTTCTCCCACTAGACGAGCTCTCCCGGAGGACAGAGACCATGTCTCTTTTGACGTCTTCAGAGCCTTGCATGGCACCAGCCACAAAGTAGGCCCCCAGTAAACATCTGTAAACGGCGCCAAGCCTGTGCAGGGTGCTGGGGGACACCGCGAGCTGTGATCTAAAGGGGCAGCTCGCGTGATTTCAGTTCAGTAATTCCTCCGAAGGCAGTCTCAAGAGATGAGCAGAAGGTATCAGGCAAGGGGCCTCAAGTGAAGAGAGAAGGATAGGGCCAAGGAGGCAGATGACGGGGGGGGCGGGCCCAGGAGTCCTGCCGGGGAGGCAGAGGAGCATCAGAAGATGGGACGATCGGACGGCAGGGTGGGGGACCCGAGAAAGGGCCCAGCGCTGGGCTTAGGAAGCAGAGTGGGATCAGGAGGGTGGGGGAAGACCCCAGGAGGGAGGCTGGAAAGCGAGCAGCTTGGAGCCACCTGTGCCCACCGCGGTGGGGGAGGGAGGGAGTGCTCGGATGGGGAGGGGATGGGAGCCGGGTCCCAGGGCCTGGGGGCAGTGGGCGGCCCACACTGAGCTGAAGCTGGGCAGTCCTGGAGGGCCTGCAGGGCGCAGAGGCTGTTGGGCCCTGACGGGAGGGGAGGAGAGCTGCTGGAGAGCCTTGGCCCATGACTTAATCCCGCGGCAATGTGGCTGCTAATGAATTTCACATCCCCTCCCTAGCTGGGCCGCAGGAGGAAGCCCGAGGTAGGAAAGAGGGGGAAGCCAGGAGCGAGCAGCCGCCCTGGCCCAGGAGGAGAGGCAGCGGAAGGACAGGTGAAGGGGCGGAGGGGGGCAGAGAAGGCAGGACAAGGTAGAGGAGGAAGGCCACGGAGGAGGAACCGGTCTCCTGGCCACCGAGTCCAAGTGTGAGAGCCTCACAGCCCGGGTCACCCACACGGCACCCGCCCTGCCTCAGCCCCGCCTCAGTGCCACCACAGGTCAGGCTCCCATCCGCCCCGGCCTGCCGCCTTGTCCCCAAGCCCCCTACACCCCCCCATCTCCAGAAGAGACGGGTGCGCGGCTACCTGCCGGGAGCTACTGCCTTCAGAAGGGCCGACAGATGAGTAATGCTAATGACCTAACAGCGCCAATGAGAACATCTGGCTACCCAGCGCCTGTCTCCAAGGAGCCCAGAGCTCCCTCAAATCCAAGTTCCGCTGAAGGCGGGAGGGGGCTTCCCTCTTCTCCAATAAGGTTCTAAATGCAAGAGAGGAGGCTGAATTCCAGCATGAGAGAGGCAAGGTGGAAGGAAGGAAGAACTTCCCAACAAGATCATTTCAGGCTACGGAACACTGGGGGAAGGAAGCATGCTGGGGTGACAGCCTTCATTTCTGGGGGTCTCTAGGGAAAGCAGAGCCACCAGCGTCCTGGCTGTCTCCCCCCTACCCCCCACCGCCTCCCCACACACCACTTTGCCAACCCCACAGCCTCTCGTTGAGCCCTGGCCCATGGAGCAGACAGATGGGGCTGCCAACTACCTTCCAAAACATGTTTTGCCTTTTTGCCTTCATTCTGTGGCTTGGCTCAATGGGGCCTGAAAATTCCCCACACCTGAGGTGGGCCAAGATGGGCCGCTGCATCGCTCACAGCACTGTTTCCAGCCTGAAAGCCCTGCTCTGTCCTCAGAACGGATTTCTGGGATGGGACAGCAGGCCTGGGACCCTTAGATTAACGAGGGGCAGCTTCCCGGGCCTCAGTGGGGGGAGGGGCGTCAGGAGCCAGGAGCGTGACTTGGAGCCTCGGGGGTCTTGCTGCACAGCCCCCGGTCCCATCCCCAGATAGGGCATCCAGGATGGTTGTCTGCGACCTGGCTGGGGTAGCCACATTAGCTCACTGCAGGGGTGACTGGACCCAAGGGGCAGCATCTGTGCCCAGTAAATTACCTCCCTGCTCACAGCCTTCAGGCTGGAGCTCCCTTGGCTAAATCCTCTGTTGATGGACGCCAAGGCCAGCGTAAACACCACGAAGGAAACACAGTGTCTCTTGGCGAAGACACTTCATAACAATGCTCTGGATCCTTCCATAATACTGTTTCATGAGCCACAGCCATAAAAAGTTATTTATCCTTTACTGTGTATCTTTGGGGTCAGACAGTCGTTATGGGTCTTGGTGTCCTGATTGTCCTGTCTATGTATGTATTGCCCATTTTAGTCTGTTGGCCAGTAATTAGAGGAGAAGAAAGCAAGTCTCCTTGCTCGCTCCACGGAGCACTCTGGGCCCCAAGCCCCTGCCATCCTCACAGAGCCCTGAGTAGGGAGGGAGAGCAGGGATGAAGCTGAGCATGGCAGCTCTTTCCCAGTCTGATGGGGGAGACACGGCGTCTGTCTGGGGACACACTCAACCTGTTGGTCTAAGGGCAGAGCAACAGCATATGAAGAGCAGAAGTAGAAGACCCAAGTACAAACCATAGACAAGTGAATGTGAGCAGAAGGCAGGCTGAGTGTAGGAGCAGAGGGGCTGCAGGGACCTGCTCAGCGGGCCACCTTCCCTGGAGGAGGGGTGTTTGCACACAAGCCGGATAGGGGCTCCACTGTCTGCAGAACCAAGCCTGGGGGCATGGGGCAGGCCAGACGGCTACCCACGGACATGCCTGCTCTCCCTAGTCCTTCTTGCTTCTGTCTACTGCCCTGTGTCACCAGCCCCAGGAGGCGACAGAAGCCTCAGGCAGTGGGCGGGATTAAATACACACATTGCTTGAGACACCCCACGGGAGCACTTCTGACCCAGCAGGCCGAGAAAGCAGGAAAGTGGGGGCTGAGAACATTCTGGCTTCCATCTAGGCCTCTGGCTGGGTCCTTTGCCTTTGCAGGGGCCAGAGTCAGGAGGCTCACAGACTCAGAAGGGAGCCGGGGGTGGGCAGCCCCTGTGCCCTGTCGTCCGGCCCTGTGTAAGTTCAGGGCTCTGCATGACATGTGGAAGGAGGGGGCCCATGGGACCAAGAGGGAGACAGAGCACTACTCCTCGAGTTGCAGGCCAACCATTTTTTCAGACCTCACAAAAAAGAAGAAAGGAGAAACAAGAAGAAAGGAGGCAAAGCCTGTGAGGTAATGGGAGGGCTGGGTGAGCATCCATGTCACCTGCTAGAAGAGATGACAGCTCTGTTATTTTAGTAAAAGCCACAGACTAGCCCTCCGGAGACCAGGGCTCCAACCTAGCTTGACACCAGGAATGACGTGAGCAGACACTAAGTCATGTCATGCTTTGTTAACTAACATCCCACCTACACACACACACACACACACACACACACACACCCTGTGGATTACCATTCATTCTGTGAGCACTAGCAGTCTGGTGTAGGCCGCATGGACCTTGGATCCAGGCTGCCTGGGTTCAAATCCTGGCTTCAACATTTAGGGACTGTACAATACTCTGTAAAATGGTAAGGACGCAGTGATAGTAATACCCGCCCCCGGGGTTGTTATGAGGGCGACACGAGCTGTTGCAAAGTGCACGCACAGCACAGGGTAAGCTCTGGGTACCCATTAGCTACTCTGCTCATGGCTGATCTACCAGGGCCTTTGCCAGGACCTGGTGTTCTGCCTCGGAGACCCTCAGTCACACAAGGGGGTAGAGGAGACATGAGCAGTCACTTGCAGTGGGTCCAGTGACACAACTGTGACTCAGGGTAGCACAGGTGGGAGCACTCTGCCCAGAGCAATCGGAGAGAGCAGGTAATATAAGATTTAGGCCTTGCAGGGTGAATAGGAGCTCCCCAAATGGAGACTAAGGGAAGAAGGACGTCTGAACCCAGGTTGGGCAAAGGCCTAGAGGCACGAAAACCAGGGAAACCTGATCTCACGAATCTGGTTCTCGGGTTCTGGAAGAACTATGGAAGGAAATGCAAACGGCGAGAAAGCGGGGTCAGGCTGCGGGAGCCGCGGGTGTCTCGCTAAAACATTTGATTCTGTTCCGCAAACAGCTGAGGAACACTGCCGAATCCTAAGCAAGGGAACTGCATGATCAGGTGTGTGTCTTGGGAAAGAACACACTTCGTGGGTCCTGGAAAAGAGATCAGAAAGTGAGCAGGTTGCAGAAACACACACACGGGAGCGTTTTGCAACGACTCAGCCAACACAAAGGAGGAGAGACTATTCTAGTGCTTCTAGGCTCGTTGCCGCCGGGTCACACTGGGGCCAGGATGCAGGACACGGAGCATCTACTGTGCGTCAGAACCCTGCCAGGTCCCGGGCTCCAAGGAGGAATCCGCTTCATCACAGGTCCCCGGGGAGCTGGTAAGCCAGGTCGAGAGGAGAAGAGAGGAGGGCAGGGACGTGGTGCAGGTCCTGGGATGGCCACACACCAGGGGACAGCCGCAACACATGGACAGAGTGGTCATCTCTCCCTCGGTTGAAGAGGAGAGCACTGTCAGCAGAGCATTCTAGAAGACAGAACACCTGGGGGAAGGGGGGCTTTCTCGACAGAAGAAGCCCTGAGCAAAGATGTGTAGATATGAAATAGCTTGGGGTATTCTGGTTGCTGCGAGACCGTCTTCGAGGTCGAGAAATGGGGCTGGGGAAGTACACAGTGGTCGGAGCATGGAGCTTGGGCTGCGTTCTGTGCGCTGTGGTTGTCAGCCAAGGGTGTGGGCCCAAATCACTCATCGTGACAGCCTTTAAGAATCCAGATCTGCCTGAATTGGTATCTCAGAGGCTGGGGCCTTTCAGCACTTTTCAGTGCTCTCAGATGACTCTGACATGCGCTACGGGGTAAGAACCATTGTGGGGACAGGGAGCCACCGAGGGGGGACCTGGGCAGATCCGTGCCTTAGCAGGAGCCAGGGGAGTGAAGAGCAGCGGGAGGGGCAGGGCAGGGGGGCCCGGAAGGCAGCTCCGGTAGTGGTCCAGGGCCATGGCCGGAAAGGGACGGTGGGCACAAAAGCCATTAAGGCAATAGACCTGACAGATCTCGGGGAACCCGTCCAGGGATAAAGAAGAATTGAGACTAACTCTCTATTTCAGAAATGAGAAACTGAGTCCTGGATCAGTGGTTCTCAACAGTTTCCCGTGTGAAGATTTCTTTTCCAAAAAAAAATTTTTGATGATTGGTAAACCTGCATGAGTTGAAAATAGCTGATACCCAGCTGCATGGATCTAGAGATGATCTGAAAGGATTTGCATTTTCTTCATCACACAAGCACAGAGGTACGCCAACAAGAGCGTGGGAGGCAGAACAACCGGGGTTCGAGTCCTACCGCCGCCATTACTGGATGCATGACCTTGGGCACGGAAGCTGTCCGTGCCTCCGTGGTCTACCTGCGCCGTGAGCGTCACAGCAGCACCTGCCTCGTGGAGCTGAATGAGGACCAGAGTTGTACTCGTAGAAGAAAGCCTGGCACCTGTAAGCCTCACCAAGCTTTAGCTCTTGCTGTCACTATTAGCCAGTTTAACGAGGATGCTAGGTGCCCATGTGGAGGTGAGGACCCCCGAGGCCATATGTGGTGCCTGCCTAGTTCCTGTCCTCCTAGACCTTGCGATATGGGGCGTAACTGACCACACACGTCCACACACTGGTCACTGTCACCTGGCCGCAGCGAGTGTGCCCTCTGTGAGCGTCACGACTCAGCACTCTCCTGCAGTGGAGCAGGGTGGCACTGGTGGCTTTTCAGGTGACACCTGGGACCTGAAAGTTAGAGCCAGGTGTTGTGACTCGTGAAAAGTGATTTTCACAACATAAAGTTAAGTTCGACCAGAGTTCTGGGATGATTTTGGGGCAGCAGAGGCACCCTGGAAACTGGGAGATGTCCCCTTGGAAGGCAGAATGCCATCACCACTCACCTGAGCCTGGCTTCTCCAGCCCCCGAGGAGTTCCAGAAGCAATGCTGACGAAGCATCCCCAGGCCAGTGTGATCGGCTTACACCAGCTGACAGTGTAGCGGGACTGCTCAGCTGGTGGCCCACGAGTTGTCAACCCCTAGACAGGATCGTGGACAATGAGTGGAAAGGAATCTCAGGTCCTTCTGTCCTAGTGTGTTCAAAATATGGCCAACAGATATTCCATTTCTTCCTCCCCTGTCTTTGCCCCTCCTTCCCTCTGGTTGGGACAAGTGGACCAGCTCTGTGTTCCCTGCCTCAGGGGACACAGAGATGGAAGCAGTCTACAAGTGGCTTTGGCTTCATGCTCCACAAGCCTCAGCCCTTGGGGGTTTCTGAGCATAGATACAGTGTCTTGGCTAGAAGTAAGGGGGACAAGGAAGCTTCCTCCACGCAGAGAAGAAATGGCCCCTGCTTGGGGCCAGGTCAGGGGAGAATGTGGGGTTCTGTGGGAACTGAGCCCCGGGCAGAGAGCCAGGCAGCCAGCATATCTCCAGGAGGAAATGACAGTTCTGCAGAAGGTTTCTGTCCTCTGTACACAGTCTTAGAAAGTGCCAGAAGGCTAATCGCTGACGGGCCTCCTTGGATGAAGAGCGTGGCCAGCCAGGTGGAACGTTCGCAGGGAACCTTGTGCCCACCTGCACCCTGACACCCTCCCACCCAGGCCCTGGCGCCCCGTAAACTCACCCCAACTGCTGTCCAACCCCAGGGGGAGGGAAACCAAGAAGGACCGAGAGGAAGTTTTCCACTGTGCGTGAAATGAGCACTCAGATTCGGAAATTAAGTTAAACGGTAGAAGAAAGTTAAACTATAGAATAACTGAACTACTGAGCTGATGGCCTGCTGTGGATACCCGTCACCTACAGCTGAGAAAATGGAAGCTCAGAGAGGACAAGCCAGAAGCTCAAGGCCACCTAGTTCACATGGAGGTGAGGCAGAGTCGGAACCAGACCCAAGCTCGTGAGACTCCAAGCCCGGCACTGCCTGCCTTAAAAATGCAGCAGGAGTGGGGCACCTGGGTGGCTCAGTTGGTTAAGCGACTGCCTTCGGCTCAGGTCATGATCCTGGAGTCCCTGGATCGAGTCCCGCACCGGGCTCCCTGCTCGGCAGGGAGTCTGCTTCTCCCTCTGACCCTCCCAACCCTCCCCCCTCTCATGTGCTCTCTCTCTCTCAAATAAATAAATAAAATCTTTAAAAAAAAAAATGCAGCAGGAGGACCAGACACCCATCAAGAAGGACGGGTCAAATAAATACTGGGCAGAGAGAGAAAGAGAGAGAGCCTGTATACCAAGATGGAATGATCGTCAAGATATGCCACAAAGTAAAAATAAAAGTGCACAGTTGCTTGTACAAATCGCTGGTATATGCAGTAAATAAGTCTAGCAAGACCCAAGGAGCTGCTATGCTGATTGTCTTCTGGAAGAAACTGGGGGATGGGGAGACAGACAGGGGAAGAAGACTGTTCCTTGTATAACCTTTTGTATCTTTTGGATTTTGAATCAAGAGAATGTATTACCTATTCATATTCAAAAAACAACATTTTTTATAAAGCAAGTGACAGAGAATCTCCTTGTTCAGCCCTCTCAAATGTGATGAAACAGACTCCCACTGAGCACCCAGGGTGTGCCAAGGCCCTGGTGGGGGCTGTGGGTTATGCCATGACGAGCAGGATACTGCCTCCAACCACCAGGAGCCCACTTACCCCAGGCAACCCTGGCCCCCCAGGCGGGGTGGGGAGATAGGCGACCACAGGACTCCCACGGCTTCTCGCTGTTCCGCACTGACCAGGACCCCCAGCTACCCTGCGCCGTGAGCCTCAGCAGGGTGAGGGCCGAGGGTCCATCGCAGGGCCAGCCTCTGTGTGCCTCGTGACCACGGGGCAGTCTGAGCCAAAACCCCTCCGGGCCACACTGCTCCTTCCTGGCACAGGCTGGGGTGGGGCGGTGGGGAGGTGGGGAGCCTGAGCAGCCTCCCTTCTGTATTTCGATGGAAAGGATCGGACACAGTCATGCCCTTTCTTCTTGGGCTGCAAGTATTCACTGCTTGTAACAAGACGGCAGTTACCGTGCGGGTCAAATAAGCAGTGAGCTCTGAGATAGTTTCAGCCTGGGTGGGAAGAGTGAGTGAGTCCAGGTTCTCTGTAAACGTAGCTGCAATCCACCCCATTGGAGCACTGCCTGCCTCCCCTGCCTCTTTCCCCGAATTTTCTGCCCCATGTCTTCCCCCGACCAGGCTGCCCCAGCCCCTCCTAGGAGCAAGCATCAATAGCCAGCATATCCTGACTTTTCACCACGTGCCCCAGGGTTGTCCTCATGTCGTCCTTGAGATCCGGGAAGACATAAATGCCTCCCTTGGGGTGAAGCTATGCCAGTTGGGGTCCCCAAGACTCGAGGAGAGGAAGCTCTTCTGGAGGAGTCTCAGGTCAGTGTCTGGCTCTATGAAACCAGTGAACCACAAAATGCTCTCCCAGCTGATGTTTCCAATGACCCTTGAGTTATCTCGGGGGGCGCCCTGGACAGGACAAGGGTAATTGCCCAAGATCTGTTCACCCACTAGCTAGAGTAGCAAAACTGAGATGTTAACCCCGGGTCCTGACCCCAAATCTCAGGCTCTCTTCACACTATGCCTGGAAAAGAACTCAGAGGTCACTTAGTACAACCTCACATTTTCAGAAGATGAACTGAGGCCAGAGAGGGAGAGGGGCATCTGCAAGGTCACACAGCGTGTGAAAGGCAAAGCCAGGTCTCAAGAACCCAGCCCCCTGTCCCCCACTCTAGAGGTGGTTTTGTCCTCTGTCGAGGGGATGAGAAAGGCAGGTTGGTTGAGATAACCTGTCACTTTCTCCCTTATGGCTTCCCTTATGGCTTCCCTTATGGCATCCCTGATTTGTCCCGACTCTCTTCATTTCTCACTTGCTGCCCCTAGACCAGTGCTCGTGACCTCAAGCATCTCGGGGAACAGGCAGGAGAGTTACTGAGCAAGGTCATCTAGGCTGTCGACTCGAAGATAAGACAGCACCGAAGGATGATGACTGTGTTCAACTGGGACGTGCTTTCTCCGCCTAAAAGTTTCAAATCCAACTTTTGAAAATATCAATGCTTTGGGGTGACTGGGTGGCTCAGTCTGTTGAATGTCAGACTCTTGGTTTCAGCTCAGGTCATGATCTCAGGGTCATGGGATCTCAGGGTCGTGGGATCAGGCCTTGCTTGGGATTCCTCCCCCCTTCTTCTCCCTCCCCTCTGCTCCTTCGCCCCCCCCCCCACCACGCTATCTCTCTAGAATAAATAAATAAAATCTTTGCAAAAAGTCAATGCTTAAAAAAATTCCAGTGGGGGGTGGCTCAGTTGGTTAAGCGACTGCCTTCGGCTCAGGTCATGATCCTGGAGTCCCGCATCAGGCTCCCTGCTCGGCAGGGAGTCTGCTTCTCCTTCTGACCCTCCCCCCTCTTGTGCTCTCTCTCTCTCTCTCTCTCTCATTCTCTCTCTCTCAAATAAATAAATAAAATCTTTTAAAAAAATATTCCAGTGGGTTTTGTGGCAGTGGGGGGCACAGATGGAACACAATGGGCAATGAGTTGGTGATTGTGGAAGCAGGTTGTTGGGTATATTGGGTTATTAATACTCTTCTGTAATGTGTATTGTGTATTAATACTATTGTGTAATGTGTAAATGTGTATATGTTTTAAATTAACCATAATAAAAAGGTTTTTCTGTTAATGAGCTATCAAAACACATGTCGGGTCCTCGAGCCATTTTAGTTCCACAGGCCACCAATTAGCAAACTTTACTCTTGACATTCCAGAATATCCTCCTGGCCATCTGTATGCTTCATTCTGATTCTCTCTGATTCTCTCTCTCTTCATTCTGAGCCTAGGATAGGGCAGAGGAGGGAGGGAGGAAGGGAGGGGCGGGGGGGAAGGAGGGAGAAACATTGGCTTGACAGGGCTTGGAGCTGGTCATCATCAAGGAGCACAGACTCTGGGATGTGGATGGAACCCCACGAAAATGGATAGAAGTCACACACCCACCCGCCCCCCCCTCCCCGCACTGTCTAGCTCCTCCCCTCTCCCCCCACTTCCCGCCCTGTGCTTCATGTATCTTGCTCATCTTTCTTGAACTCTCCTTACCACCTGGCAAACCAAGGGAAACAAGCAAGTCTAGGGGCTGATGGGCTCAGTCTGCAGGAGGGGACATATCCCACCTAGATGAAAAACAAAATTCACAAGTGGCCTGGCACCTCCAGGGCTAATATGAATCTAGAGTTGTGCTGGCTTCCAGCAAGACCTCCCCAGCAGGATGTGGAAGGCACGAGCTTTAGGGTGGAAACGGGGTGGGAAGAGAAGAAGTGGGTTTTATTTTTCCTTCTCCATTGCTTAGGCTGACTCCCAGGCACCATCATCTCTCTCCTAAACCCGAACATCTTCCCGGTTTCTAAAGTGTCCCCCCCCGCCATTTATGATATCATTGAACCCTCCCAACCCTGTGAGGCAGGTATCATCCTCATTGTGTAGATGAGGACACAGAGGCTCCACGTGATCCAGTGACTTGCCCAACATAGCACAGCTTGTAAGTGGCGGAGCCCAGGGCCGCTGACCCTAATGTCAGGGTTCCTTCCTCTACCCCAGATTGGAGGCAGGTGGAAGCAGTTCACTGTCACTTGCCTCCATGGCTCTATCTGGGATGATAGAAAAAGTAAACACTGAGTTTTCTAAGTAGTTGCCTGGGGCGGCAGGAAGTTTTGCTGGGCACTACTTAGCTGCAAATGTGTTGCAGCTTTTTAATTAAGGGGGATTGTTGGAGAGTGATGGTCTTACTTGAATGGGTCTTCTGGGATGACATGGAGAGGGGGCTTTTGGATTTCCTCATGTATTTTGTGTGAGGACCATACAGCCCCCAGATCTCTCCCGAGTGTGAGATGTACAGAGAAGTTGAAATAAGACACTGATATTGTCCACCTGAGCTAGGGACAGAGACTTCAGGTCTTACATCAAATCTTAATTCTGTCTGCCTTTACTGTGTGACCCCCAGGCCAGACTCTTCCCTCTCTGGTCCTCAGAGCATCCCTCCAGCAGCCAAACCAAGGCCATCTCCCTGCCAGCTCACTGCCCAGCAAGACTCTACTCCGTTGTAACCCTCCTAGAGAAGGTGAGGAAGGGCAGGATGGTCACTGTTCGGAGGAAACATCCCACACCCCTTGCTGGTTTGGGAATTTCACACCAGGGAAGTGATAGGCATCAGAAGCAGGGCGATGGTGAGGAGAAGGAATGGGACAGGCTGGGGTTGGACCCAGCTCTGAAGCTCTGGCCTGTACAGAGGTTGCTTTTCATGCCTTTTTCCTCTGTTAATTTGGCTTGTTTTCCAAACATGGGTCAAACAATCTCCCCCCAGAAGCAGCAGCAGAAGGAAATGTTATTAAAAACGAGTCCGTTAGTGGGCATGGTGTGTGGATGAAGTCTTTGGGAGTTTTGGCTGCCAAATAAAGACTTTATTGTTGTCATGCCTCCTTTCCCAAGCTCCCTCCCTCCCTCCCTTCCCTCCTCCTCCCTCCCTCCCTTCCCTCCTCCTTCCCCTCCCTCCCTACAATCTGCCTGTCCCTCCCCCTAACCTAACCTCCCCACCCCGCTAGGATCTGGTAGAGGAAAAGTCAGGCAAACACAAGCACGCAGGCACCACTGGGAGATCAGAACTTCTAGCAGGCTCTCTGCTGCCACAGCTCCACCGAAGGGTGGGGGAGGAAGAGGGGGAGCCTTGCCGGGGGACTAAACCCACAGCTGAGAGGAGAGGCAGGTGTGTGCAGGTAAGCCCAGGGGGGAGATGGGGGGGGCAAGACCCCTTCCTCCAGCAGGTTTCCTCCTACTCTGTCCAACTGACCTTACTGATCCACTGCTCTTCCTTCCTTCCCCCCACCTTTTCTCCTTTTGATGCGGGAAAGACGTCTTCCAAATGAGCTCCAATGAGTCTTCCACATTTCCTCTGCACCCTCCTCCTCTACCTTCTCTCCCTCGTTCTGTGCCCATGTATTTGCTTGATGCAAAAGTTCAACTTTCTCGGTTCAGAGGTTTGTTGTAGCACAGGGAGTTCGGCTGCACACGGTATTCCTACACAGCAGGTGTTTCTATGGAAACCCGACTCTAGAACCCATTTCTTTGCACCTTTCCCATGTTGTCACACCCCGCCACAGGGGCACACACACGTCACAGGGAGGCTGCGTGTTCACTGCCCACGCACACATACACACACACATGATAGGAAGGTGTCCTGTCCGTTCAGCTCCACTCTGCATCCCACATGCAGAGCTAGAGCACAGCCTGGCCGCCCCCAGACACACACACACACACACACACACACACACACACACACACACACACTGTCTCTCTGTCTCTCTCTCTCTCTCTCTCCATCTTGTCTCTCACGTTCTCACAAGCTTCCTCAGCTGGAAGAGCAAAGAGAAAGTGGGTCTTCCCACTGAGATGGCAGAGCCGAAAGAAAATCATGTGTCCTGAGTTGAGGCCGAGAGGGAGGAGATGAACCAGAGCAAGCACTGGAAGGGTTTTTTTCATTCTTCAGAACTTAATTGGGTAGGAGGGAGAAAAAAGTGCCTTTCCAACCTGCACAGTATCTTCCCAGTAGTTCTGAATTTCCTTCTCTGGTCCAAAGCACTTGGCTTTTGGAAAGAAAGGGAAGAAAGCAACCCAGCTTTCAAGACTTGGGGGTCGTAATTCCCAGCTCTGGAGGGCAACTCATTTATTTTTTCTGCAGGCAGCCAGAAAAGATTTCTCTTTGAAGCAATTTCAAAATCATCCCAGGTTGGCAAGGGATCCTTGTGGCAGAGGGCAAAAAGACAGTAATTCCTGAAACAGTCAGGACGGGGGAGCTAAAGTGGGTCACTGAATGGGGCTCCTTTCCAAGTAGCCCCTCTCTCCCCCCAACTTACTCAACTTTGCAACAGCAGAGAGAGTGTTCTCCCAGGGCAGGTAGCATGGGCAGATCAGGGTCCCCGAATGTGGTTGATCTTCAAAATCTCCCCCGTCCTGACTGATTCAGGGGGGTAGGGGAGCTTACTAAAAATATAGATGCCTGGACCCCTCACTCCAGACCTTCCAGATGGAGCCCAGGAATCTATTGTTTAATACCTGGGGGGTTCCTGACAGTCAGCCAGGGTTTGAGAACCTGAATCAGGGGCCTGAGAGTCACCCATGCTGGGACTGAAGAGCCCAGGACTCAGGGCAGTGTTAGCTGGGCAGAAGGGCTATGTGGTTTCCTAGACAAGAACCGTCTGGTGGAGGAGCTCCAGAGTGTCTCAGATGGGCCAGCCTGTTCCTTCAGGTGCTCGTTCCCACCCCTTTCTTCCCCACAAGCACCGGCAACCACATCATAGGGAACATCCCAGAAAGTTCCCCCAAAATAGCTCCAAAGCGCTTATGTTTCCTCTCACATGCTAATCCGCCTGCCCTGGGCACTGGACTGGGCCCTTCCCCATCCCTTCTAGATCTCCTCTCCCCTTGCCCCACAGCTGTCTGTCCTGATGTGCTCAGAGAGAGGACAGGCTGAACACCAAGCTCTGCAATCCTCCTCCCCTTCCCCAGTGGGCAGCCCCATTTACTGGGCAGGTGAGGGAAGCATGTCAAGGCTGGAAGGGGCAAAAAAGCCAGGTGCAAAAGGTTGGGGAGGGGAAGTCACGGATCACGGGGGCTCCAGAGCCAGCTGAGGAGGTGAGACTGTGCCTTCCCTGGCCAGCATCCCCTCACCCGCTACAGAAAGGCTTTCAGGTGGGGTTAGTGAATGGAAAAGACAAAGTGAGCCTTCTACCAGGTGGCTGGGGGCTCCTATGGTCTCTCTGACTTGTTGGTTCTAAGATCCAATGGTGGTCTCACAGGCCCCAAAGGGAGGATGTTGCTCTGTGTGGAAAAGCTGGGGAAAATCCAGAAGCCAGTACCCACCTACAAGAATCCCTGCGTCTGGGTGAAGGGCAGGGCTGCCCTCTGGCCAAGCTAGAGGGACAGAGATCTAATTACTTTGAAAATATGTCAACAACAGCTTAATGTTCTCTGAGCACTCACTTTATTTATTTTTATTTTTTTTTAACAATTTTATTTATTTATTTGAGAGAGAGAATGAGAGAGAGAGAGCACACGAGAGGGGGGAGGGTCAGAGGGAGAAGCAGACTCCCTGCTGAGCAGGGAGCCCGATGCGGGACTCGATCCCGGGACTCCAGGATCATGACCTGAGCTGAAGGCAGTCGCTTAACCAACTGAGCCACCCAGGCGCCCCTGAGCACTCACTTTAAACACATTCACTCATTTAGCCCTCAAAACAATCTGGTAAGAAGGTGTTAATATGCCCATTTTACAGATAAGGACACTAGAGCCCAGTAGAGGTAGGAGGTTTGCCCAAGTGTATCCAGCTAAGCAACTGGAGACTTGCAGGGTTGGGACCCAGATCTATGAGTGCTCAAGGCATCAGACAGATTCTTCTAGGCTTTCTTCAGGGGTTGGAGATAGTAGGGGCTGGAGGCAGAACAAAGGATATGGTGAGGTGCCAGGCTGTCAGAGGAGGACGGCCATCTCACCCCATTTCGTCCCTAGTCCCTCAGAATGGAAAACATGCTCTTCTGGACTACTGGCCTCAGGCCAAAAAAACTTCATTCTGTTTACACTTCGCCTTGTGGTAGACACTGGGGAGACAGATGGTCTCTCCATAATAGTGTTATATTTATTTTTAGTATTTTTTGATCTGCGGTTCATTTTAAAGTCGCTTATCACACTTGTTTCTGACAACAACTGGGTGAGGAATATAGGGATAGGAAAGATTTGTTATCCCCGTTTTACAGGTAAGGAACCTGAGGCTGAAGACAGGGTCACGTAACTAGGTAGCGGAAGACGGGCTGAGAACCCTCACCCCCTGTCTAGTATCCCCACTGCCCCAGTCAGGCTCACCCTTATACGGATTCACCCCCCAGGAAAGGGGCAGCTGCATCAATAGTGTGTTGAATTCATTCATGATATCAGCCCTTTTGTTCCCTGAGGACCACATGAGCCCTACTTGGAGGCCTTGAAAGGGGCTCAGGCAGCCTGGATGGGGAGGGGGGCTGTCTCAACTCCTCTGCTAACAAATGACCATCTGATTCTCCCGGCTTCCAACCTCCTTCTGGGCTTCTGGAAGAGATAAAGGGAGCAGGACAGCTTTCAGAAGTCTGAGTGTAGAACAGAAAGAAGGGAACAAAGAAAGAGGGTCACCCCAATGTCCATGGGTGTGGCTCTGGGGCGGGGGGCAGCCCCATTATCCATGGCAGGGTCACTGGCTGAGTTAAGCCATGGAGGCTTAGGGGTGACCAACTAGGCAGGAAATTTGACAAGAACAAGACTGCCAGTGAGTACAGTTGACCCTTGGAAAAGCACAGGGGTTAGGGTTGCCAACCCCAACAACACAGTCAAAAATCTGCCTGTAACTGTTGCTTCCCCCCAAACTTAACTACTAACAGCCTACCATTGACCAGAAGCTTCACCAATAACATCAACAGTGGATTAACACATACTTTGTAGCTATACGTATTATACACTGCAGTCTTAAAACAAGGTAAGCTAGAGAAAAGAAATGTGATTTAAAAATCCTAAGGAAGAGAAAACACATTTATAGGACTGTACATATATTTATCGAAAAATATCTGCGTATAAGTGGACCCACGATGTTCAAACCTGTGTTGTTCAAGGGTCAACTGTAGTGTGGAGTAACCCTCCTTCAACCCGGGGAGACATACCCAACCTTACTCCCAGCCCAATCCCGATTCCAGACTCTTCATGCAAAGCCAATTACCCTTAAACTTGCTCATACTGACTTGACAAACCCACGTGAACTTCAACCCAGCCCTGCCCTGAGCCTCAACGTTGCACTGGTCCTGGGTGTTCGAGCCTTCAATGAATGAATTCACGAGCCAGATAGGGATGAGGGTTATCTCACTTTAAAAATCAGTCTCCCGAGAGAATTGGCTCTTTTATAAATAAATAGGTGAATAAATGAACCCCCTGCCATTGGTAGAGATTTTCTGCTCTACCACATGCCTTCATGTGTGTGATCTCATTTCATCCTCACACAAATGAAGAGCCTGGGGAGGAGGGTCAGAGCCAGGATGCAAGACCAGATCTCCAATACTTGGAACTGAAATTCACAGAGAACTCTCGCAGGAAATGTTCAGAAGTGAGAGAGTGAATGTTGGGTTGGGCTTTGCTCCCATGAAGCAGCAGCTCTCTTGAGCCAATGCTGGTGCCCAGAACTGTGGTTGCGGGTCCACAGGAGTCCGCTGACGGAGCAGGGAGCGCTGCCCAGCAGAAAGCTGGGGGTGGGGAGGTGTGCTTGCAAAGGCATACGAAATTGAAAAATCTGCACACACTCATGACCCACCCTAAGTAAGGGAGTTTATGATTGGATGGAAAGCTCTGGAAGGCAGGAGCAGAAGAAAGTGTGACTTTGGGCTTTGTTGAGGGGGGGCGGGTTATGACTCCCCTGGGAGTCCAGGGACCTCCACCCTGTCACACAGATTCTGCTTTCGGGGACTTAGGACCTCGCTGAGGACCGCTGGGAGCAACGGCTGCGGTCAGGACCTCCCCTCTGGACACTCAGGCTCCAGCAGGAAGAGGCGTAGCCCAGTGAAAAAAGCCTTAGAAATGAACTCTATTTTCTCAAGAAAGCAGAATGGACGCGCACGCGCAAACACACACACACACACACACACACAGTGGAGAGTGGTTGAACCCTGGGGCTTAGAGAAGGGGAATTGAACAGATGCAGTGTTTCTCCATGGAACAGGCACAGAGAACTTTTCCTCCGAAACCTCCTTGTGGCTCTTCGAGGAGCTTGGCCAGCCCCAGAGTTCTGGAATGTAAGAGGGTCAGAAGGTGGCTTGGGGCTTGGGGCTTGGGGGGTGGGGGGGTGGGGGGGGGGAGATAGAGAAGTTCCCAAAGGGTCTGGCGCAGGAGCTGGGGATGGGGAAGACTTGTGCTCACTGTGGTTGGAAGGAGCACTATCCCTCCTAACAGTGAGCACCAGGGCTGCCCGGGCCCTGAGCCCCCCGGACACACCCATGAGCAAAGGCCAGCTGCCCAGTCCCGGAGCCCCACAGAGCAGCCTTTGCTGGAGGTTCTGGACAAGTTTTACTTGCTTAACTCAAGGCCCAATACCTGGTAGATGCTTTTGGTGACAAAGGCAAGGGAGGGAAATGAGGAGCCTCCCTGAAGCGGAGCTTCACATCCTGAGGGATTTCTGGCTTATTTCTGGCTCCCACGTAATCGGAAAATAAAGAAATGCCAAAACAAATAGGGTCACAAAAATTGGGGCTTTTAAAAATGTTTGTGTTCAGCATACTAATGCTTTAACCACCCCCTTAAAACGTATATGACTGTGCTATTTTCAAGAAAATTACAGGACTTATGAAATATTAATTCATAGTTCACCAGTCCTAAGTGGTGTGGGGCCCGGCAACAAGACTCAAGTTTACAATGCATGTCTGCTCTTTTCAGTCCTTGTGGGACTGTTGGATCCTCAGCTGGAGGTAAAGCCGAGAATCTAACTGCACGGTTTTTCCTCGTGATAGGAGACCCAGGGAAATGGCCCTCATGGACCCTCTTGGAGAGGCCTGCCTGGGGAGAGACCCCCTTAGAGGGAGATGGAGAACCACAGAGACTTCAGGGCAATCTCTTCCCTCCTTTCTCCTCATCAGTCTTCCCTCCATCCTTCCCTCCCTCCCTCCCTTCTTCCCTCCCTCTCTCCCTCTTTCCCTCCCTCCCATTCTCAGAGTACTGTGTAAGGATTCACACACATACACACGGTGGACATGTGAACATGGGCTTGCTTATGTGTGTGGTGTGGGGAGGTGTGTGTGTGTGTGTGTGTGTGCCTGAGAGAGAGAGCAGGTTAGGTGTGGAGGGTGTGTGTGTGAAAGGTACAGGGAGACACCCTCTACCCCTCGGGTTGAGACCTGCCCTCTCTGCTGTTTCTTGTCACATTCGGTGCCTTTTGAGCATCTGGCCCAGAACTAAGCAGCTGGTGAGAGGCTTCTATCGTCTTCCTTTGAGCGAGGCCAGCAAGAAGCATCCAAGGAAGGAGTGCAAGCTGATGGGGGCTCAAAGGAAAGCCAGCGAGAGGCCTGGCACAGGGGCAGGATCCCAGCGTCCAGATGCAGCTGGAGACACATGGCGGCCCACCCTAGGTCAGAGAACCCCAGGAATCCTGTATCCCCCGCCCCGGGGCCCCAGGAGGGGAGGGGCAGACATCACCTCGTAAGAAAGCAGCAAGGAGGGCCAAGGGAAGCAGTGTGGGGACAGAGACGCTGGCTGTAGCCCAGAGGGGAGCGTCATTGGGCTGATGGCCCTTTGGAGGAGAGGGTGCAGGCCACCCCTGCCTGCACCCCTCCTGGCTGGCTGGCCAGTGAGGGGAGGAAGCTGGGGGGAGCTGCCACTCTGTCGGCAGCCCTGGTCCTCTTGCTCTTTCTCCAGCTTAATTAAACTCAACCCCCACGATCCTATCTGAAGGCTCACCAGAGCCATTGGGGAGCATGGCCCCAAAATAGCCTTCCGTGACCTATTCCACTATGTCACAGGGCCAGCAGGAAATTCTTCTTCATATCCAGTCTCAACATCGCCAGCTCCAGTGGATATGGGGGCGGCGAGAACGTGTCAGAAGAAAGGAAAGTGATTTCCCCACAGCTTTTGATCCCTGCCCTGTTTATTTTCACAGGAGCCTCCACATCTGGGGAGAAATTCTTGGTGTGCCTCTGGCTGGCAAAGAGCAGCGTTCCCTGAGCTGAGCGCAGGGGTGAGGAGCGAGCAGGGGCAGACACAAGACACGAGTGTGTCTACAGCACTTTCCTTCCTTCCCAGGACCTCCGCAAGCCCTGCTCTGGAAGGCAGGAGACCTGGGTTTTTGTCCTGGGCTTGCTGTTCAAGCTTTCTGGCCTGGGCAAGCCACTCCATCCCTCCAGGACCCAATTTCTGTAAACAGTAGAATCTGGACTCGATTGGTGGATTTCAAACCATTTTTAGCAATGCGGAGTTTCTTTCAAATACATGCTTTGGCCAAACCTCTTTATATAACAGATTTAAAAGCACAGAGCTGCTCAGGTTGGCACAGGGGTGAGTTGGCGGTGCCCTGGGGCCACCCACTTGGTCTCCCTCCCTCGGGGGACTCTACAGAAACAGGGGCACAGTCTGAAAATCACTGAATTATGGGATCTCTAAGGACCCTTCCAGATGGACCACTTAGGACTCTATGGTTCATGTCTCCTAACATCCCTCTTCTAGGAACAGGGATGATTTGCTTATGCTGCAAGTGGGGAGACCAAGTGCTAGAGAGGTTAAGGGTCTTCTCCAGCAAGCCCCAGTGCTCCTGATTCACAGCCAATGTGCTTTCTGCAGGATGGCTCATCCTCACCAGAGCAGGCAAGGCCTGTAGGCCGGGAGTCCAGACCCTCAAGTCCTTGTTATTTTCTTACCTGCTGGATACAGGCAGATGAAGCGATGCTTCGACAGGTCTCTCCCACGGCCCCTCTGGAGCCCATCCTGGCCAACTCTCGTGCCAAGACAGGGCCTCTAATTACAGGGCCCAGAAGGCTAATGGCTCCCTGTGTCTCCTCCCTGCAGGTGCGTCACCTGGATCATGAGGTCATCCCTCTGCTGGCTCCTCCCACTTCTCCTCATCTTGGCCTCAGTGGCCCAAGGCCAGCTGACAAGACGACCGAGACCCAGGCCCAGGCCCAGACCCAGGCCCACCCCCAGCTTTTCTCAGCCCCATGAGCCATTGGAGCCTACAGACCTGCCCCCTCCCCTCCCACCAGGCCCTCCCTCAATCTTCCCTGACTGCCCCCGGGAATGCTACTGCCCCCCGGATTTCCCATCTGCCCTCTACTGTGACAGCCGCAACCTCCGAAAGGTCCCTGTCATCCCACCCCGCATCCATTACCTCTATCTGCAGAACAACTTCATAACTGAGCTCCCAGTGGAGTCCTTCCAGAATGCCACGGGCCTGAGGTGGATCAACCTGGATAATAACCGAATTCGCAAGATAGACCAGAAGGTACTGGAGAAACTGCCCAGTCTGGTATTCCTCTACATGGAGAAGAACCAGCTCGAAGAGGTGCCCTCAGCCCTGCCCCGGAACCTGGAGCAGCTGAGGCTGAGCCAGAACCAGATCTCCAGAATCCCGCCCGGCGTCTTCAGCAAGCTGGACAGCCTGCTGCTCCTGGATCTCCAACACAACAAGCTGAGTGATGGTGTCTTCAAGCCTGACACCTTCCAGGGCCTCAAGAACCTCATGCAGCTCAACCTGGCCCACAACATCCTGAGAAAGATGCCACCCAAGGTGCCCACGGCCATTCACCAGCTCTACCTGGACAGCAACAGGATCGAGACCATCCCTAATGGCTACTTCAAGGGTTTCCCCAACCTCGCCTTCATTCGCCTTAACTACAACAGGCTGTCAGACAGGGGGCTCCCCAAGAACTCCTTCAACATCTCCAACCTGCTCGTGCTCCACCTGTCTCACAACATGATCAGCAGTGTGCCCGCCATCAACAACAAGCTGGAGCACCTGTACCTCAACAACAACAGCATAGAGAGTGAGTGGGGGCAGGGCCATGGCCACGGCCATGGCCAGGGAAGTGGAGGCTCTTATTGCCTCAATCCTTTCTAGGAGCTTGGGGTGAAGGGGGTGGGGGTAGAGCAAAAAAGCACCCAGTTTGGCACTGGACTTCAAATCTTGACCTTGCCACTTACTATTTGTGTGACCTTGAACAGATATTTCACCTCTCTGGGAAGTTGTCTCATCTGTAAAATGAGAATGGGAGCAATACCTTCGGTCACAAAGTTGATATGAGGATTTAATAGTCTAATATGGATAAAGTGCCCAGAATACCATGCTTGGAGGGTAAGAGCTTTTCCTCCTCTGTCCCTTCTCGCTAGCCCCAGGTTCTCTGCCCTCCAGATCTACAGTTGGGTAGACACGGAATACAGTCCCAGACATTCTCATGAAAGCAGAACAGTGACATGTTCTGAGTGTCACTACTCTGAAATGTCCTGTGTCTGTCCCCTGTACAAGCTGCCAGTTATGAGAGGAAAGCTGAGCCTAGGTTTTGAGGAATCTCTAAAAGATGTTCACAGCAAAGCAGCTACATACTTGGGGTAGGCAGCTGGTAAAGACCCGGCAGCCAGAGCGCAGGCGCTTTCCGAGTCTAGCTGGAAGGCGGGAATATTTCATCATGTAAGAGCACATTTAAGGTAGAATTTGCCTAAGCTACATTTATAGGGTTCTGGGCTTGGGGTAAAGATTGCAGCCCAGAAGAAGAAGCTGGAAGTCCCACTTTTGCTTCGATCAACAATGTCAGCTCTGAGCAGAGCATCGACAGAAAGCTTCAAAAACAAGAGAGTATATTATCTAGTCCTTGAACAAAACCAGGCTCCATCCACACCAGGAATGTAGCAGCTATAGTGTTGAAGGGGACCAAGGGGAAAGGGCAGCACCCCTAAGATAATATTAGGAATCCTTAGTTTCCAAGCCAAAGAATGAGAGGGAGATTGTTGAATTCCTACAATCTTGAAACAAATGGATGGGAGAACAGTTTCGTTCACTCATCTGGGATAATTACAGAAAGTTGGGGAGGGCTTTTTTTAAAGCTTGCAAAAAAACAAATTCAGGAAAAGGGGAAACTGTTTAATTTCATCCTGCAGGTAGTGAACTGATGGAACGCATTACCCCAAAAGCTAGATAGGCCGAAAATCCAGGCAGAAAGAATACCTTACTCAATGGCCGGCAGGTCTCTATCAGGGTGGGGAAGGGCAGGCTCCTAGGGGATATCCTGCCTTTTGAGGCTGAAGTCAGAAAAATCACACCCCGTCCACCTGTATCCCCTGCGCCCAGCCTGTGTCCCGTGTCAAGGATGGACAGAGTGGGCAGAGCCAGCCCTAGGTCAGTGTGATGGCCATGTTCGCAGCAATGATCTTAATGTTGCCACCTGCCCCATCCTGGACAGTCTGCACAATGCCTTTGCCAACATCCTCTCATCTGGGGTGGGGGGCAGGCACCATTCTCACCATTTCACAGATTTGGGAACTAAATGTCAGAGCGGTAAGGTGACAGTCCAAAGTCACAGTGGTCGTGAGAAAAAGATCCACCGATGTCAGCGTTCTCCAGTGATGAAAAGAGAGAAAGAAGAAGATGAAGAAGAAGAAGAACAACAACAACAACAACACCAACATCACTAACAACAACGCTGACCCCACAGATGATGAAAGAGGCAAGATTTAGGGGGAATACAGAGCTCATTCAGAAGATGACAAACCTGGTGTCATCGCACCAGAGGCAAAGGACACAGTGGAATCTCGTTTTCCATTTGAAAGCCTACCACACACGTGGCTAACATTTAGCTGTCCAGCTTATCTCCCCTAGGACATCCCACTGTACTATTTACTACTCCCGGATTCTGCCTTGAGCAGCCTCTACAACTTCCTTCTTTTTTTTTTTTTAAGATTTTATTTATTTATTTGACAGAGAGAGCCACAGCGAGAGAGGGAACACAAGCAGGGGGAGTGGGGGAGGGAGAAGCAGGCTCCCCGCCGAGCAGGGAACCTGATGCGGGGCTCGATCCCAGGACCCCGGGATCACGACCTGAGCCGCAGGCAGACGCTTAATGACTGAGCCACCCAGGCGCCCCTACAACTTCCTTCAAACCGGAGGTCACCCCCACATCTCCACCTGCTGTGGTCCCACCCGTCTCTGAAGGTCCAGCTCACAGTTGACTTCCTCCACGACTCCACCGAGTGAATTTCAGATAACAATAGTTGATTGGTTCTGACTTAATTCATTCTACGAACAAGTAAAGTGAGCCTGGGGGGTGGGGGGGATAGGTTTGACTCACCCTTGGTCACACATTCCCAAGGTCAGCCAGTTCCAGAGAAGAGAACTCGAGTTCTTATCCTCAGTTGTCCACCCCCCTTCTCCTTCCTCATCTTTGCCTCCAGCCCCGTCTGTCCCGACCCCCCACCCACCTCGCCTGCTGACTTCTCCCTTCTTTCTCCACAGAGATCAATGGGACTCAGATTTGCCCCAACAATCTAGTTGCCTTCCATGACTTCTCCTCGGATCTGGAGAACGTGCCACACCTCCGCTACCTGCGGCTGGATGGGAACCACCTGAAGCCACCCATCCCAATGGACCTCATGATGTGCTTCCGTCTGCTGCAGTCCGTGGTCATTTAGGCCTTACTCTGCCCCCCGAATCTCCTCTGACCGCACTTGAATGCCGATGGCCCGGGTGCCCGTGCCCACCATTCGTGTCCTCTATCTTCCTTTCTCGCTCCCAGCTTTGCCTTTCCTATCCCACCTTCCCGAGGCAGGGACTAGCCACATACTCTGCCGCACCCGGGGCTTCTAGAGCAAGACTCCTAAGGGCTTGATTTGGTTCACCCAGCTCAAAGACACTCACTGCACACCCACGCTTCTGGTCCCAGAAGCACAGAGGTGTGTCTAAAGACATACTCTTCTCTCCTCCTCCTCTACCCTGTCACTCCTGGGTAAGTTGGGGCCATGGGCTGACATCTGGAACTTGGTCCTGGCCGAAGCAAGCAGAAGGCGGTCAGGAGCAGCCCAGAGGTGAGGTTTGGAAAGTCCTGCTGGAGACTCCACCATCATGGGCAGGTCTGGCCCCAACAGGCCCCTTAGCCACGGATCCCGCCTTCCAAAACTGCTGCTCCACCGCTCTGTTCGTTGGCACCAGACATTGTGCTGGCTCTTACCCAGCCCGCGTTCTCCAGCAAGGAAGTGCAAGGGAATGGCTGAAGGAGGGTGAAGGATCAGGGTTCCCGCAGGGGCCTGCATCTGGCAGTCTCTTCACAGGGCTAGCCGGGGCCCTCCTCTGCACACGCCCTTCTGGCCGGGCCTCTCTATCTCAAGAGTAAGAGCAGGGAGGAATAGTCAAGGAGAAGAATAGTTTGGGGAACCAGGAATCAGCCAGTGGGAGAGGGGTGGGAATCAGAGCCCCCCAGGGTTGGGCCCCTGTTCGTACAGATGGATCCCGCAGCCCCCTTGCCAGTCTGGACAAGAGGCCTGATGCCCTGGGCCACACGGTGTCCACAGTGAAGGGTACAGAGCCACCAGCCCCACCCCACCATCTGTTCCCTATCAGTGTGGATGGCCCAATCCTGTCCAAAGCCCGGAAGCAGTTCATGAGAAAGTGCTCTGGAAGGGGCGGAGCCCCGGGAAATCTCCCAAAAGCCTGTTCCACAAGCACAGATAGGCTTCCCCTCTAAGGCAGACACATCAGTGACACCTGGTGGCTGGTGCAGGTCACAGCGGGCTCCTGTCTTCCTCCTTGCCCCTCTTTGGGATGGTTTTACAAGGCCAAGGAGCTGGCCTCAGGCTCCAACTTGAAGAGGCCTGGGCGATGTGCACAGTCGTCCCTCTGGGATGTAAAGGACGCAAAGGTACAGAGGCCTCAAGGCGGGGGCTGATCCCCATCATGAGTGAGCACAAGTGGGAACCCTCAGGAACCCAGGTGAGGAGGTGGTTTGTTCCTGTTTGCTGTCTGACCTCGTGGGTCCCTTCTGCCCTCAGCCCCCACGTCTGGAAACCAAGGGGGTGGCTAAGATGCCCCGCCCAGTTCTCTCCAGCATCCACGGTCTAGTCTGCAGCTCTGCTCTTTAAACCGTGCTCTGATTATCTATTATCCCTGCCCCTTGCAGTAATTTATTCCCTGTATGGACTGTCCCTCCCCTTGAAATCCCCTCCCCTCCTTGCCTGGGCCAGGTGAGTGGCTTGGCTGGCCTCCAAGCAGAGCCTGGGCCCCACAGGGCTCACTCACCTTCCCCTTCTCCTTCACTCCTCCAGGAGATGCTGCCCCTCTATAGCTCCTTAGTGTATATGTTGGGGGCGGGGGGGTGGGGGTGGTTGTTCTAGAAGTAAGTAGGACACATGCCCAGCCTCATTAGGCTAAGAAAAGTTCCAGAGATTTTTAAGAAATTGGATTAAGCTAGGTCCCTAACTTCAAGAAATTCCCATTATAGTCTGTCTCATCTTTCTCTTTTGCTCATTTACAGAAAATAGGGCCCATTTCCTCTCAGCCTCCTTCCCTCGTGCTCCCATATAATGCCCCGTCCTTCCTAGCTGCTGCTGGTTTCTCCAAGGCTCCTGCTTAAAGTCAATATCTTATCGTGGCTATAAGCAACCTGGTGCTAAGGCCTGGATAAGCCCCGCTTCTGCACCGTCCTCACACCTTGCAACCTCTGCCCCTCAGGGGAGCACAGCGCCTGGGGTCCCCCTGGGGGCAGGGGGCATTTCTGCTCCCCAAACCTAAGCTGTTTTGTTTCAGCAGCAAAACAATCACCATCATCCCATCCCCCCACCTAGATGAAGTCTGCTTCCTCCATTGCTCCCTACAGCTATAAGCCAGAGGGGATTCAGGTGAAATTGCCTTTAAACAACACCCCCCCCACCCCCCCACCCCCCCACCCCACACGGCATACAATGTGCTGACTTCCCCGGGGATTTCAGGAAGTCCCTCCTCCATCCGCAAGTTCATTCTTTCAGTGCCCCTGGCACCTACATAGACAGGTGTGTGAGTAGATGTGTAGGTTACTCTACATATATCTGTTCCTTCTTCAAAACCATGTTAACTTTGTGAAACAATTTTTACACTCCAACACGCTTCACAGCACAGGAAATAAAGGAATATGAAAAATATCCTGCTTGAACTTGACAGAGTGAACAACTCAAGAATACCTTGAAGTTCTCTTGCCACCCTTCTCCCCCCACCTCCCATCTCTTACCTGGCTCCAAGGAGATGGGTGGAGAAAGGACCCCATTTCTAAGAAACTCTTTTTTTTTTAAAGATTTTATTTATTTATTTGACAGAGAGAGAGACAGCGAGAGAGGGAACACAAGCAGGGGGAGCGGGAGAGGGAGAAGCAGGCTTCCCGCCGAGTAGGGAGCCCAATGTGGGGCTCAATCCCAGGACCCTGGGATCATGACCTGAGCCGAAGGCAGACGCTTAACAACGGAGCCACCCAGGCGCCCCTCATTCCTAAGAAACTCTTAAGAAAACCATTCCAAAGCCTTTTCTTGGCAAATTTCCCCCAAACTTCACAACTGTCATGAAAAATTATTCCAGAAGTCAGATCAGAAATCCAATAGCTACCTTTGAAGCCCAGAGGCTCAGATTCTTTCAAACCACAGATATCAAACTGTTGAGCGTCTCCCAAATGCTCAGTCCAGAGCCAGATGCTGAAAGACACAAAACAGTCACCATTTCCCACCAAGGGCAATTTACAGGCTAGTTGCAGAGCTGCGGCATAAGGAAGACAAACTAGCCGCAGAGCTGTATCGGGGGTGAAGACCGAAGGTTCTCCAGGCCATGCCGAAGGGTGTGAACCGGGTGCCCGGAAGTCTGTCTTCAGGCAGACGGTTGACTCAGAAGTGAGTTTGTGATCCCCCCTGCCCCCCACCCCGTTTTCTTTAGCATGAAAACTGCCAGATGCTGCCCCACCCCTCCCAATCTGCCTCCTTAACACCTGCTTAGTTCAACTCAGCAGGCTTTCAGTGGACCTCGCCTGCGTGGTCCAAGAATTCAAGGATGTAATATCCGGGTCCCTGCCCATGAGGAATTCTTAGCTTGGGAAAGGGGAAAGTCCATGGAGTAATCCCATGTCCTAAGTGTTTGTAGTGATGCAGCGTACAAAGAGCATGGTGGAGAGGGCCTCTACCCCCGTGGAGGGACACCAGAATGGCTCCTGTCATTTGAGCTGGATCTTCAGGGATGAATCAGATTTTGCCTGGTGGGGGAAGCGGGGGCGGGGGGGTGGGGTGGGTGGGGGTGGGGACGGACATAACCAGGAGAGGAAACAGCATGAGCCAAAAGGTAGGAAGGCATGGAGTAGTGCCTGAGGAAGGGAGAGGAATGGGTTTAGGTCACAGAGTTATGTTGCTACAGGCCCTCAGCAGGGAATATATCCCTGTTGTCCAAAAAGCAGGAGGGTTCCTGAAATTTCCATGCCCGCCCATGAAAGGGGCAGCAACAAGGTCAGCTGGCTAGACTCCTGTCCCCACAGCCTGCCACCTCCTTTCCATCAGCATGCTTTGTGCTTCTCCTAATGAGACACGGGGATTAGAAGGGTCCCGCACCTCCGGCCCCTTCGTGCAGGCCCCCAGGGAGCAGAGCCACATGCCACAACAGCATGAAGGTTAGCGCGTTCCCACGCAGGTCACACACGCATGCCATGGACAGTCCTGAACTCCACGGGAACTAGAGCGTGTGACCGGCGAGCTTGTAGAAGCGAGAGTAGAAGCTGGGAGAGGGTCTGAGATGAGACTACTGCGCCGAAGGGGCTCTTTCCTGGGGTGCGGGGTGGGGAGTGGGAAGGGCTGCCTGCACATGCGCCCTAGGAGACTGGCTGTGCTTGCGGGGCCCGAAGAGCTTAAAAAGCGCGTGGGGGACGACCAATTGCGGGTGCGTGTCTCCGAGAAAGTGGGGAGGGAGAGTGGGGGCAGGCAGCAGGGGGAATGAATGAACAGTCTCATTTGCTTTCCTCGCAGGGAATAAAGGGCGTGGGATGGGACGGGGAGGGGGAGCGGAGCCCAGCCTGCCTGGGGGAGGGTTAGTCTCTGCCTGCAAAGCCCAGGCTGTGCAGAGAGAGTCGGGGAGGACAGCGCGCCAAATGTACCATCTGCTTCCTGGGCACCCTGCTGGCTCCTGGGCTACCTCCCCCTCCACCCAGCAGAGCCCCTGTTGGTGCCTCTCCCCAGATGGTGAGCTGCCAGGGGCACGGAAACAGGTGTCCCTTTGGTGACCAGGTCCTTGGGCTGGGGGATGCCGCCTCCTCACCGGCTGGCGCCCAGGAACACCGCAGGCCAAGCACTGCACCTTGGGCCAGGCTGTGCGATCTGCCCCTTCACCTGGCATGCCAGGGCAGAGATGAGTCCTGCCAAGGCCATCTGTTCCGAGGGCATCGAGGCACATGGTCTCGGAACTGGGGTGTGCAGGGTAGGGGGGATAAGGTGAAAAGGGGCAAGGTCATATGAACAAAGGACAACTCTCTGGCCTGGGCGTCAGGAAATCTAGGCCCTGACCCTGGCTCTGTGTGACCTTGGGTAAGTCACTGCACCTAGCTGGACCTCAGTCTCTTGTCTGTTGGATAAGCCAACTTCAGTCCAAGTCTGTTGGACTAGATGATCTTCCGGGAGCTTCACAGCCAGGATTCAGGGTCTGGTCGGGGGAGGGAGGAGGGAACAAGGGGCAGCATTGAAGAACTCCCCTCAAACGCTTAGCCGTGCCCCCCGCCCCCCACTCCTGCCTTCACACTGCAGCACGAGGCACCAAGCAAACGAGAATCCTCCTGATACAGACATCTTTGGTGGGGGATGAGGGGAGATGATTCTTCTCAGCCCCCTGAGGACCCCACACAGTGGCTTCTGGTGTTCATGATTGGGGCCCAATCTCAGCAGATGGAGAAAAGTTCTTGTATCCTCCTTGCCATCATCATCATCATCATCATCCTGGAACTTGAAATTGGTCTTCAAATCCTACCTCGTCCCCCATTCACCTTCTCTTGGACCAGAGCCTCCCTCTGGTGATTTTGGTTCAGTCATGGTCCCATGTTGGGGCTCCAGGTGGTGGGTGGCGGTGTGGTCAGAGTGCCTTAATTCAGCCTCTTTGAATCTTTGGATTCCATCTGAAAAAAGCTAGAGAGGCAAGCCCCATCCCTCTGAGTGCTCCATCACCTGCTGCCCGCTCCCTTAGAGAGAAGAAACTGCCAGTCCTCTCAACAGTGGCTCGGAAAAGAGAAAAGCAGCAGACAGAGCAAGAGAAGGAGAGGTGAGGGTGGGAGGTGGGGAGGGGTGCATATGAGGGTGGGAGTGGAGGGGGTAGAGGGAGAGAGAGAGAACGCCCTCTCACCAAACAAAAGACTGGGATGGGGTTCCCGCTGAGCAGAGAGGAGGGGAAACAGCTGGACACCAGGAAGAGGAGAAGTCTGATTGGCCACATGCTGGCCTCAGCCAGCTCCCCGCCTGTACCCTGGCCCACGCAGACGGCCTTTCCACCAGTGTCCCCACTTCTCTGGAAGCTGCGAGGCTTGGTTCTGAAACAAGAGTGCACCTGTGGGTAAGGTTCAAGGTTTGGGGCCCTTGGGCCCCTTTGGGATGCAAATGAGGGGCCTGGGTGCAGGCGGGCAGGATTGGGGGGAGTGGAAGGAGTTTAAGGCTCTAAGCAAGGGAAGTTGGAGGGTGGGGATGGGGGAAGGCTCTGATGGAGAGCTCACTCTTGCTACCGCAGAGGGCTTACCCCTAGCCCAGCTAAGGTTAACAGAGGGGGAGAATCTGCTAGACACTTAGGCAGCTGGCTTTGGGGAGGGCTGCACTATCACAAACACACCAGCTCCCTCACACGCACGCCACATACATTCCCTCCCCGCTCCGTGCATATGAGCATAAACGGACACACGCTCATCACGCGCTCACGTGCTCATCGTGCACGTACACAATTACCTGTGCACACACGCAGACACCCAGGGAACGCTCTAGATGTGCACACACTCCCACGGCCACATACAAAGAACACGTTTGTTTCTGTAATCATTTGTTTCTAAAAAAGCTGCATTTAGAAAGTATATTTTATAAACCAACGTTCTTTTTTAGGCTATATGTCAGCTTTTAAACCCATGTCCTCTGAATGCACTAGGTGTGCCCTATTTATTTCTGCACCCCCAGAGAAAAGTCCAGTGCCTGGAACATAATAGACACCCCATAAATGTTTGTTGAGCAAAGGGGTGAGTGAATGAATAATCTTTTTTTTTTTTTTAAAGATTTTATTTATTTATTTGACAGAGAGAGACCCAGCGAGAGAGGGAACACAAGCAGGGGGAGTGGGAGAGGGAGAAGCAGGCTTCCCGCCGAGCAGGGAGCCCGATGCGGGGCTCGATCCCAGGACCCTGGGACCATGACCTGAGCCAAAGGCAGACGCTTAATGACTGAGCCACCCAGGCGCCCCAGTGACTGAATAATCTTTTAAAAAGCCACAAGACTCCTTGATGATGAAGTTTCTCTAAACCTAGCTTAGTGACTAATGGTTGTACTCTGTGTGTGTGGTTGTACAAGAGAGAACATCCGTATAAATGCACGAGAGTGTGCCTAAGTAAGAGGGGGTGTGCATGCGAGGAGTAAACGAGCCTTTGCCAGGTGTCTACACACGACTGTGTGAGTGAATAGAAGCGTATGTGTGAGCATGTAGGCACTAAAGTGGGGTGGCGGTAGGAGGGCCTGGCAGGAGGTGCTCCCGCCAAGATAGCCCCAGCCTTTCGGGGGCTTGCACATGCAATGAACGCACTGCACTGGTGTATCATGAATGGCGTGGGTCTGCAAGTGTGGGGGCGGGAAGTGGGGTAAGTTTGTGAGCGGTTCCCATGAAGCCGAAGCTCGAGAGAGCCCTGTCTCTTAGATGGCTGCCCTTCCTCCTGCGCGCTCCCCAGGACTGGACGCTTAGGTGATTCAGCCCCATCTTCATTTCTGCTGCCGCCTCCTCCCAGGGCCCCCATGGAGCTCCTGGCTTTCCTGAGCCTGCTGGGTCTGATGCTGCTGGGGGCAGGGACAGCTTCTCTCCCCAAGGAGAGGAAGAGGAGAGATCAGACGCTCGGGGAAGGTGATGCTTATGCAGTCCTGGACAACTATGACCTGGGCCTAGACAACTACGACGAGGTCATTGACCTGAGCGACTATGAGGGGCTCACGGACTATGGGGACCAGCTCCCCGAGGTAAGGGGCACACAGCAGACCAGCGGCATTCCCTGCAAGACACTGGGCATCGGGGGCCTGGCCCCTCTCCCGCTGTCCACCGTGCAGGCCTTCCAAGCCTCCATTCTTTCTCCAGGAGGAGGAGATGCTTGTGCTTCCATAGAAACTTGTCACTTAGATGATACTAAGAAAGAGGACAACAAAAGTTCAATTTCTTAGCTGGTTTGTAGTAAACTTGATGGGATCCTCCGCTGCTTAGAAGTCCTATATCTGTCCCCCTGCCTTTAAGTCAGACCATAAACCATATCTCACTGGGAGGGGCGGGGGTCAGCCATGTCTTCATACTTTCACTAGAAAAAGAAGCCCCACGACCCCGTCTGCTCTTAGGCTGTCTTCTAGTCTGAAATCCTTTCTTGGCCCTTCCTGGCTTTTGCAGGGGCTGATCCAAAGCCTGCACCCATTAGCTGTGTGAGCGTGGTCAGTGCCCCTCCCTGGGCCCGTTTCCTTCTCCATATAAGGAAGATGCTGCTCTTTAGGAAGTTCCCTTCCTCCCTCCCCTTTTCTCCACGGTGACTCTTCGCAAGTTTGAAACTGGTCACTGAGGCCCCCAGAGTTCAAAATAAAGTCCTTCTCAGGCAAAAACTCGCCTACTGTGTGCTGTGTGCTCTGTCTCCAGGTCAAAGTGACCAGCCTGGTTCCTCCAACCAGGATCGGTTCCACTCAGAGCACAGTGACTCCGAGGAAACTCTCTTCAAAGCCCAGGATGAGCCGGCCTACGATGCTGGGCCTCCTGGACTCGCCAAGCAGCCACGGTGAGTTCACGGTCACAGGTCCCGATGCACATGGGTCATAGGCCATGCAGCCATGACCCAGCACTAGGCCTACCATGGCGAAGTGTGGTCAGGGTAGGGAGTGAAAGGTTGGGGCTAGCCCTCACTGTAAGGGAGAGGAGGAGAAATAGCCACAGGAAGAACAGAAAGAAAAAAAGAAAGAAAACCCAAAGGGGGAAGCTGGCTATCCCTAATGCTTTTGGCTAAATGCACAAATTGGATAGGAGGGAGAAAAAAAAAAAAGAAAAAGTCAGCACTCTGCTATGCTTAGCAGAGCCACCCTACCTTAATTAACAGCATCACTAGGGGACCAGTTTGAGTGGTAATTAGATTAGAGACAATTAAAAGCCTGTAGAGAAGAATAAATAACTTCGTGGCTGTCACTTGGCATGGGGGCAAATGAGGCAGTCATACTGCTTTTCGGCTCTAAATTCCCCCCTTAGCAGCTCTTTTCCCCTCCCTGATGCCCTCCTGGAGACGGGGATGCTGGCATATCCGGCAGGGAAGGGTTGGCGCTCTGCTGGGCATCAGGACTGGAGCAGAGGAGGCATGCAGTTAATTCCTGACTTGCTTGGCCCTGGCTCCTGTTCTCTTGAGATATTTGCCTTGGGTGGATCTAGGGTATTGGGGCATCAGTAGGAATCTGTGACCTCTCAGAGCTACAGGATCTCAGGCTTAAAGAGACCATAAAGGGCCTCAGCTGCATGTGTCATTCAAGGCCTTGGGCTAAGAAGGACGCTGAGATCATCTCTGCTCCACCTACCTTGGTCACTGCCTGCAAAGAAGAGCTGCCTCTTCACTGTGGGGCTGTGTCACTGCTAGCCGACCTCCCCCTTGAGTTGGACGACTGCTGGTCTCCCATTATCTCTGTCCCTTGTAATGGCGAGTGATGGAAACCGCCTGCACTCTTCAGGCCTATGAGCCCGTAGAGTCTCCCAACTTTTTAAAGCCAGTTTGGGTTGGATGGCCTGGCCCATGTCTGATGACCACTGGTCATGGAATGAGAACAGGAGAGAGCTGTTGCCCAACAGAAAACTGGGATGCTGACCCCCTAAGAAGGGGAAATGAATTCTGGGCAAGCAGGGTCCACTCCACCGTGGCTTTCTTGCACTTCTCAGAGCCATACAGAACACGCTCCTCACCCACAAGGCAGCTGGCAGGGCGAGCAACCATTGGCCAGTCCACTTAATTCTGGCTTTATTTCATCGTCATTGTGCCTTTTGGGACCAGAGAGGAGCCTTATAGAAAAGAGACCGATGGATGTCCTAGAAACACCCACCTAGGCCCAGAAAAACCTATAGAGGACTGGAGACTGATAAAAGCACCAGGGGGCCGGGACTGGGTAATAACTGGGAATGGATCTGCCTCTCTTAGGTTGGGGGCTGAGTGCCAGGCTGGGAGCAGCCAACACTGTGACCTTCCGTTCGGGCCATGGCTCAGCCACTCCCTGAGTGAGCACCATTGGTCCCAGAGGCTAAAGGAGGTCTGAGAAGGGTCTCCCTTTGTTCTGTCTTCCACCTGGGCCAGGCCTGCCCACATGTCTGGTCTGCGTGTGCCTCGGTTCCTCCGTGTACTGTGACGATACTGACCTGGAGAACATCCCTCCTCTTCCCAAGACAACCACTTACCTGTACGCCCGCTTCAACCGCATCCGCCGGATCCGCGCCGGAGACTTCCAAGGGCTGAGTATGTGGTGCTCTGGCAGAAGACGAGGGCAGGCCTGGCAGAGGGAACCCCCAGGCCCTCTGCCTTGCCCCCCCCGCAGCCACATGAACAGTCACAGACACGGTGTCCCACCTGAGTTAGCCTTTCCCTGCTAGCTTTCAGTCTCCCCAGTACCAAATGGAAATAGCCCCAAGTCTCTCTAATCCCTTCCCTTGAAGATTTTGGGTAATAAAAGTGCCCCGTTTCATGTGTTCTCCCCAAAGCTCTGGAAAGCTGGGAAGGGGAAGATAGGATCAAGCCTACATTTTCAGTATTCTGAGGCACTGTAGCTCTGCACCCTCCTGGCCTCTGGACAAGGCCGGGCTAAATCAGCTCCATAGCCCTGATGCTGTTTACCTGTTTGCTGTTTGTTGTGTGTTTTGCTCCCTTATGCCTTATACTCTGCCTCAGCTAGGAGACCTGGGCTCTCATCCAGACTCTGCCACTAATTCCCACAGCCTTCTGGGCCACAGCATCCTTTTATGTAAACCAGCGGTGAAGGGTGGGGGTGGAATGGGTCCAGGCATCGGTGGGCCTGTTGGGTCTTGCCTCTACCAAACCCATCCAAGGTGGGCAGCCACCACAGAGGATAGAACTCCAGGTATTGGAGTTCTGTATTGCAGAATCTGAGGGCTTTCCAGGGGGTCCTGGTTTATGATGTTATTCTCCCAGCTGGGACCCCATGCAGGTGGAGAACTGGCTGGCCTTCCCCATCTTAAAAGGGATGGAGCAGGGTACAGGTGGGTCCAGCAGGGGCAAGGAAAGATGACAGGTCCTGTGTCTCTCTGTGTTCTCCCCCATGCCCCATAGCAAAACTGAAGAGGATTGACCTTTCCAGCAATGCCATCTTCTCCATTGATGATGATGCTCTCCGGCTGCTGCCTGCCCTGCAGGATCTGATCCTCCCAGAGAACCAACTGGCATCTCTGCCTGTGCTGCCTGCCAGCATCGAGGTCCTGGACGTCCGCCTGAACCGGCTCCGGAGCTCGGGGATACAGCCTGAAGCACTCAGGGTGAGCCAGGGCATGTAGCCCACCCTCTCCCACCTGCCACCCGTGCCCACAGCCACACACACACGTGCACGCGCGCGCGCGCACACACACACACACACACACACCATGCCCTCCTGGGATAGCCCAGCTCCAACCCTATTCTGGGTCTGAAAATCAAACCCCATTTTCTTCATCTGTTCCCATTGTTTTATTAAACTTTTTGGTTGTTGTTGTTGCAAGAGACCAATTCTGACTCAAGAAAGAGTGTTTAACAACATGCCAGCCCGAGAACCTCCAGGAGAAGGAAATTCAGGCCTCGTGGGCCTGTTATTGGAAATGGGGGGTTGGGGGGGCATCAGAAGCCAAGGTCAGCAGCTCTCCCTCTCCCTCTACCGGGCATGCGGTCTCTTGGCTTCTCTCCGTGCGTCCATTCCGTTCACCTGTCTGCACCCTCAGCTTCTGCTCCCCGAAAACATTGGCTTGCACGTGACTTGCAATAGTGCTGACTCCAAGACTAACTCTACAGAAACCTTTATTTCCAAAACCCAGCACTAACTAATCATTGTCTTTCTGTGAGCAAGTGCTTAAGGGAGACAATCTGACTGATCGCTGGCTGGCCGGTTCTGATGGGAAGGGCTAAACACTGGGCAAAAATCGGGCCCCAGCAGCTGCCCACTCGACAGGGCTCGGATGAACTCCAGGAGTAGTTCCGGTGCGGAGATGACGAGCAGCATGGTCACGACTGCCCCCAGCTCCGTCACACTTGCAGACTTAGTTTGCCTTGTGTGCCTGTGGCTCTCATTCGGTGGCTCTGGATGTGTCCTGAACATGCTCTTCACAGCCATCCTGGGTTTAACATTTGGAGACTTTTCATTTGGGAAAATCCCTTTCTGATAGCAGAAAGGCTGAGGCTGGACTGAACTGTCCCCTTGTCCTCCCTTTCACGCCATCCCTGCCCCTTGCCCGCCCCTCACCTGCTGCTCATTGCAGCTGACCAACTCCTTCACGCCCCCCCAGCTGCCAGACCTCAGTGGCAGGCACGATCCTTCTGCATCCGGTGGGAGTTAGGGCCTGTGAACTCCCGAGAGACTGGGTGTCCCCTGCAGCCCCCAGTGCCGAGCCTGGCACGTGGCTGAGGCTCAAGAGACCCTCAGGGAACGAATGGGGTCACATCAGGCGCCCATCCCTGCCGGGTCCAGCAGCACCTGCCAGCCTCCCATGCCCTTTGCCTCCTCCCTAGGCGCTAGAGAAGCTGCAGTTCCTCTACCTGGCTGACAACCTTCTGGACTCCATCCCTGGGCCTCTGCCCCCGAGCCTGCGCTCACTGCACTTGCAGGTGAGCAGCACCCCCCCAAGAGCAAGAGCATTGAATACAGCCCAGGGGGTGGAGGTCAGATAACCGGGAGCCTCCTTAGGCAGCAGGGGCAGGCGTCTCCTTTCACTGAGAGCTCACCGGAGACAGGGATCGGAGGTCTTGCCCAGGCCACTGTCCACAGCCTCGGCGTGACGGCCTTCCTTTCCTTCTCCTGAAAGTGCTTCCTGTCCTTCCATGTCCTTCCTCCCATCTCAGCTGACTGCTTGTTCCTCCCCTGCCTTCCCCTCGGCTCTGTCTCCTCCTCCTCCCTCGTCCCTCTTACTCTCTACCCTGGCTCTCCATCCATCCTCCACGTGCCGCCTCTCCTCCCTCCTTGCTGCATGGCCTTGGCCTTACGTGCCTCGGTTTCTCCACTCTCAAGAGGGGAGCTGCTGGGGAGAGCTGACGGATGCGCCTTCGGCGCTGCCTGAGGGCACTCTCCAGGCAGAGGTTGGCAGCTGTCAGTGTGTTCTTTCCAGAATAACATGATAGAGACCATGCAGAGCGACGCCTTCTGCGACTCCGAGGAGCACAAACACAGCCGGAGGCAGCTGGAAGACATCCGCCTGGACGGCAATCCCATCAACCTGGGCCTCTTCCCCAGCGCCTACTTCTGCCTGCCGCGGCTCCCCACCGGCCGCTGCTGCTAGGTCACCGGCCGCGCTGGGGAGGCCCTCACCGCCTTCGGCGGGCGCCCGCCGCCTCCGCACGATGGGCTTTCGCTCGGGCCGGAATCGGCCTCCGGATCCAGTTGCAAAACTCACCCCCATTCCCGTCCGCCACCTTCTACACGCTCGTGCACACACACACACACACGCATGCACACACGCACGCACACGTACACACAGAGACACATACATGCGCGCACACACACACGTGCGTGCGTTAATGTCCTTCAGTAGCCAAATTTGCATTTCTCATCCTCTTTCCTTAACAACTTATGGCTCCTGACTCAGAAGAGCAGCGTCTACAGCAAAGCTCATTGCCATATTCCCCATCCCCCCTACCCACACGGAATGCCGGGAAGTCATGGAAGAGGAAGAGGAGAAAGAGAAGGAGGAATCGGGAGAAGCAGTGGCAGGCTTCAGCCAGCTCTTACTACTAGGCTTGCTTGCAGAACCAATTATTACATTTTCCAGAATTTTGTAAGCCAGTCGTTAAACACAGCTTTTATTAAAGATTAAATTATAAGCTCACATTTAAATATATTAGGTTGAAAATAAATGTAATGAATACTCAAACTCATTCCTTTCCCATTATTTTACTATATTTTACTAGTAACCATGTTCTTGAACTTATTTATGTCTATGACGTACTATATAATGACATACCCCTCGTGCTCATCTCTTCCCAGCGACACTCAGTGACATCACATTGGTAGTTTGAAATTGGCCGTGGTGAGAATATTCACACCCCAGAAATCAGTAAATGCTACATGCCTGGATCCTTTGAGAGGGAAAGCTGGTGGTTAAGCATTTGCCAGCACACCACTGAGGAGAAAGAAGAGCTATTTCACCACTAGGGGTAGGGTGGGGTTTCTATGGGACTTTCTTTATTTTCTTGCTCCTCCTAGGCCAAGCGCTGCCTGTTAGATCTAGAGGGAGCCGTTCATAAGGATGGAGACTGACAGGAATCTTCACTTGGATGCCCTCTTTGTAGCGCTCCCCTGTTCCTGGCTTACTGGATAGCCTCTGAGCGTGTGGCTCCGCCAGGCAGCGGGTTTCCATCCTTGCCGTGCCCTCTTCCATGGTTAACCACCAGAGGGCAGCCTCGTGCAGAGAAATAAATAAATATAGCGATTTCTCACCTGCAACCTTGGCTTCTGGGCGAGGTCTGCTGTGATGGGAGATGGGAAGAAGGCCAACTATGATCTAGCTGACTTGTTCCTTGAATTATAAAGAGAGGAGCGATGTCACCCTTCTCCTTATAAGGAGATGTTGGGCAAGAAGGACCTAATAGATGGGTGCTTGGCATCGGGGGTTGACTGAAGCATAGAAGAGGGTTGAGGCAGGCAATTTTATTGAGCACCTACCTGCCATGTGCTGGGCACCATGTCCCATGCTGGTGATGAGATGACGTGTAACAGACATATTCCTTTTCCTTGTGGAGCTTAGAGTCTGGCACAGAAAACACATGGGCAACAGTCACACAACCACACTATACAACTCATGACTCCCGACGGTAAGAGGAATCCACCGAGTGCTACGGGAGCTTACGGGGGAGACCCAGTCTAGGAGGCCAGCAGACCTGGAAGAAACAACATCTAAGCTGAAACCTGAGGGAGAAGTAGGAGTTAGCCAGGCATTCCGTTGTCAAGGCAATCACTCAAGGTGCGGGGCGTGGGGGGCGGTCCCCAAGTCTGGCTGGGCCCACATGACAGCCATTGCACTCATCTGCGTCCCCTGCATGTCTAGCACCCCTCCAAGTACTTTGGATCCTCAGGACAGTCCTGTAAGCAGACAAGGCAGGGATTCTTAGTCACATTCTTGAGATGAAGAAATCAAGAACTCCAGAAGATAAAAGCGCTTACTGGAGCTCACGTGGCTAGCTGAGGCTTGGACCGAGACACAACACACAGGCTGCAAACGGAGTGGGAAGTCTTAAAGGTGAGAGGTGCCCTCGTGGTTCCTGCGCTGCCTGCCCCCTCTCTCCTAGAGACCCAGGGATGCCGGCACTGGGGTCGGGAAAACTGTGAGCCAATAGCTCCCTGTCTTTCCGAGCAGTAGAGAGCAGTAGAATTTCAGAACGGTGAAGTTCTGCCCCTTCCTCTTCCTGTCTTCCAAGGAGCTTGTTACAGTAGGAGGGCTCTCCGTCTCTCTGCCTCTCCCTGTCTCTCTCTCTCATCCACCAGTCCTATCTTCTTCCATGTCCGGCTTTATTGGATTACGACAAGGCCTAGGCATGCAACAGCTGAAAGCCTCAAGATCCCTAACTGCAAGAAACCATGGCTTGAAAAAAAAAAAAAAGAATTTTCCAGAACTGGGGTTCCTGGGGGCTAGAAACCACATCATACGCACATGCCCCTAGGTTAATCTGTGCTGAGTACAGAAAATCATCTGACCCCCTCTCTAGGGCAGAGAAGGGTGCCAGTAATTCCTGGACTCCTGGAATTTGCCAGATACCATAATAGAAGCTATTATGCACATCAACTCATCCAATCCCAACAACAACCCTAGAAAGTAGGGATGTTTATCCCACGCTGGAGGTGAGGCAACAGGCGTACAGAAGGGCCAGGGCCCGAGGAACACAGCAGTAAGCGGCAGAGCCTGGATTCAAAACAGGGGCCCTCCCGGCACAGGGTCCCAAGTCCTGCTGTCATGCCTCATGGCCACATGGGCGCCCCTTTCAAGGCCAGTGGAGGGAGGCAGCTCCTGACCGTTGCTTTCCTGAGGCTGGGACAGGATCTCCCGGGGGACCGGCTGCCTGTGCAGCTGTCTTCCTCGCTCATCTCCCGTATGGGGCTCGGGAAGCCCAAGGAATAGAATGAATGTCCTTGTTGGCTGCCTTGCCGAAGAAATTCTAAACAGCGCACCTGTCCCCAGGCCCCTCCGGAATCCAGAGAGGGGCTGGGTGGGGCGAGAAATCCGAGGCGGCTCCCAGCAGCTATTCCAGCCTGAAGGAAGGAGCCGGGGCTCTGACCTCTCGGGGGGCCTAAAGCGGTTAGGGTCAGGCTCCGGCCGGGGAGCAGAGAGCACCTCTTATCCAGCGCGAGGTCCTCCTGTCCTGCCGAATGGCCAACACTGAGGGTGGGTGGATGGGAGTCAGAGGAGGAGACCACGGCGGGGAGAGAGGGGCAGTCAGCCACGAGGGCGGCCTCACTGCCAGGGAACAGTCCGAGGTTGGCTCAAAATCCACCCCTTCCAAGAGCAGGACTCTCCAAGCCTCCCTCATCTGGGTCGTCAGTGGCCATCAGCACCTGTGCTCAACCTTGGCCATCTTGATGACGGCCCTGGCTCTTGGGTGGCTCCCTAGGGGGCCATCCTGCCAGCCCTGTAGGAGGAAGCACCTCTCCCCTCTTCAGCACCCCATGGCCTTGGGACCTCTGCCTGGCCCTGTTCTGTGAGGCTCGGAGGAGGAGGGAGGGGACACCAGCAGCGGGAGTTTGCAAAGACTGCCCCCCACCTGCTCGTCCTCAGCTCCGCAGCAAGGCCAGGGCCAGAGGGGACGGGTGGGGAATGGAGGGTGCCAGGGAGTGACCCCACCTAGACTTTTCTTCCTCCTGCCTTTCCCCTTAGTCTCCTCCCTGAGGAATAATCTCTTATGTTTGTGCTGCGAATTTGCGCTCTACAGAGCTCTTTTACATCCGGGATTTAATGTATAGTCCCACCAACTCTGTGAGGAAGGTGTTATTACCCCTACTTTCCAGATAGACTATGGGAGCCTGAGTGATTTGTTCAAGAGCGAGATGACTTAACATATAGGAAAACAAGACTGGGGGCACCTGGTTGGCTCAGTCGGAAGAGCATGAGGCTCTTGATCTCTGGTTGTGAGTTCGAGCCCCACGTGGGGTATAGAGATTACTTAAATAAGCCATCATTTCTTGGGAACTCCTGCAAGAGAAATGAGAAATCTCATCCCCAGCTGCTGGAGCAAAGGATGAGCCCCCTCCCTCCCCAGCCCCTGAGAGCTCTTTGACCAGCAAGGAGTGGGGAGAGCATCTTCCGGGCTGAAAAAATGGGAGCTGCCCGCAGACCTGAGTCCTGAGCCTGCCTCAAGGCCGTCAGGGCCCCGAATCCTGATGGAGCACACGAGGTAATGGGGTGGTTGTGGCTTCGGACGATCTGAGCTCAGGAAAGCCCTAGGGCTCAAGGACACACTGCCCCCCATCTCTGCCCCCACCCCACAGGCACGTGGGCGGCCCAGCACCCACATGCCCGTGTCTGCGTCCTTGTTGCTAGGGCCCCAAGGAGGGAGGCAGACAGACGGAGGTGGACAGGGCTCTGCCCCGCCCCCTCCACCGTCTGGAGCGTTCTCCTCTCCTTCCTCCGCCCGCCCCTCCCCTCCCCCCACGCTACACACCAGCTTGGTTTTGCCCCTCCTCTCTCTCAAGGTTGTCTCTGGGGCGGCCAGCTTCACCTTCTCCAGCTTCCACCATCTCTTCTCACACATCTCCTTCCTGTAGCTGCTGCCGGCCTGAACCAGGGTCTCCTTATGGAGACAGCATGTGGCTTTCCCCCCACTCTACCCATGTCTCCCTTCTCCTCCAGGGGTGACAAAGCAGCCGAGGGACCACCTTCTTCCTTCTTCACTGCAATAAACTCTCCAAACTCAGGCCTCCTTCTCTTTAGACCACCCTGTGCGTCCCTCCCAGGCGTGGCCAAGCCTGTGGCCCTGGGCATGCCTGAGCACCCCCTCCCGAGCACACCCCCCGAGCATGCACCCAGAACACACTGCCCTTTCTTCTGCCCCTTTCCCCCCTCCACCCCCTGAAAGTTTTCTGTCTCCTTGCCCTTTGTCCCCTTCTGTGCCCTGGGCACCAGAGCAAACAGCTTCTAGCCTTTTCCTGCAGCATGGTGCCAGCCCTGTCTTCCAGAATCCTTGTCTTTAGTGTATGTCCAACACACGGTTCATACACAGGAGGGGGTGCAGTGTTTCCTGCTGTGGCCATCTGCAAAAGGACTGCGGTGCAAGGGAGCGAGCACTAGAATGAGAGCCTGCAGCCCCAGGCCCCCGACTTGCTGGGTGACACGTGGCAGGTCACACCAGCACCTTACTCTGTCCACCTTCCCCTTGGAGCTCCCTGGGCCCCAGCTCCCTCGTGCAAAGCACATCCAAGCCTGAAGGGTGTTGTCTCTATCCCATCCCCATCCCATTCCTACTGTTCCCGGCGACACAGACCAACAGTGACAAAGAGATGCCAATGGTAAAGGAGAACTAAGGGAAGCAAGGACAGAGAGTACGGACAGCACAGGACACGTCCCATCTCCCAAGTCAAGGTGCCTGATCCCAAATCAATTGCCCTCTGACCCTAAAAGCCGGCTTAGCTGCAAGCCTTCCTGAGCCCCTCTTGGGTCCCGCAGAAAAGGGAACAATCCAAACTCTCCCATCTGGGCCCAGGAACCTTTGACAGGGACGCCTATGCTGACCCATCTTGACACAAGAAGCAACAGGTCTTGAACCGCATGCAGTATGTAATCAACAGATGCCCACCAAAGGATTACCAAATGCAAGCTCAGGAGGGGTGCTCCCTCCCCCAGAGGGGGCCCTGCATCCCAGAACAGGCTCCTGGAGCCTGGCGATTCTCTTAGGGAATCTAAGAAATCCCCAAGGAGCTGTGTCCTGGGAGACAGGCAGGATGGCAGGTGTGAACCTTGGGGACAAGCAATGGCAGGGGAGACTTTGGCCTTCAGAAGAATCTTACGGGGTGCGGTGGGGGGCAGGGAGGAATGGGGTGGGCATAGGAGAGGTGGCACCCGGGAGTGCCTGAGGTCCATGGCTCTGGGTAATCCTGCAAAATACGAGGCCGGAAAGATGCAAACTGCCCCCAAGCTGGGAACGTTCTGCCCAGTAGGAAGGTATTAAGCAGTTACTCAGTTGTTTCAAGCTAAAGCACCCTGCAGAGGAAGGAAAAAAAAATGTAGTCTTTAGGGATTCAAGTCTCTCAGATCATCTACATACTTGGGTTAAAATCACTTTGCCAATGTAGATGCTACTCCTTTGAACAAGTTGATCTGAAAATAGGGTCTTTCTTAAAATCAGTACATCAAGATATCATCCCTGCAGAGATTCTGGGAGGTAGAGAAAGATGGGAAGCTGGGAAAAATTCAATATTCCAACGGCCCTGATATTCCTGAGTCCTTTGGTCTAAGCCCCTGTGTCCAGGCAGGAGTTCACCTAGCGCAGAAGGCCGGCTCCCCTGGTTTTAAGTCATAGCCGGAGGTCCGGGGAAAGCCACCCAGCCACCATCTGCAGGGCCCGGTGGCAGGCTCTGTGCCAGCCCTCTGCACTGCGTGGATGACCTTATTCCATCCCCAGAGTATCTCTAGGAGGTGGGCACTGCCCATTTTATAGAAGAGCTCAGAGGGGTTAAGTTCTTTGTCCAAGGTCACACAGGTAAGAAGCGGAGTGGAAAGACTGCAAAGCCCTCACTCGGCCACTCGGATCAGTGCAGTGTCTTGCACGTGGGCTAAATCACCAGCACCTCACACTTCCTCCAGGAGCCTTGCACACTGAACAAACCCAATAAACACAGCACCGGGCCAGCTCCGCGCGGGGTGGGGGGTGGGGGGAGGCACACCTGCCAAAGAGATCAGACTGTCCGTGGCACACTTCTGCCCCCTCCCTCTCCTGACATCCCCAAATGGGGGCACAGGCACACCTGGATTTCTCCTCCAAGCCTTTCTAATGCAGATCCTCCCATACCCCCTCCCTTCCTATCTATTGTCTCTGAGCCCAGCTTCTTGGCTCCTGAATTCCTATTCACTGATTTCTTTCCTGTTCCTTCTACCCTGAGCACAATGGGCTCCTTCCCGCTTGTTGGTAAACAGAATCCCAACAAGCCCCAGGGGGTGTGTTTCAGGAGGGGTTTGAGCTCCTTCCCAGTGCAGATAGGAACCCCAGGCCTGCCCCTCCACCTCTCTGCCACCTCCCACATTCTTGCACACTATAGCTTGGGAGACAAGGGGCTCCCTTTTGGAGCTCAGGAGCTGCTCACTCTTGTGCCTGGAATCCTGGAAGAGGAATGGGAAGGAGAAAGTGCATGCGGGTGTGTGTGTGTGTGTGTGTGTGTGTGTGTGTGTGTGTGTGTGTGTGTTTATTTGTTTGTTTTGAGCCACTGCCAAGCCAATTCACACCATTTCACTCCCAGGGGGAGGTCTGGTGGGTGGGCTTTCTAAGTCCCGGCTAGCACAGCCTGGAAGAAGCAGTAATAAAGAAGGCAGAATCCTCAACCCTAGAGAAAGAGGACACGCGCCACAGCTCCTCCATCATGGGGGCTGATGGGGATCCCCTACCTCTCCATCCAGGCTCACATGGATCCTGAGCCTCAGTTTTCTGAGCAGGATGGGAGAGGAACCCCTGAGTCCTCAAGGTCCACCGACAGAGATTTACATAGATCCAGGCCGTGCCTCAATGTTAACTATCTCTAGCGTCCTTCATCGACTCTTTGAACAACACCCCTTTATTAAATGCCAAGCACCAGGGATATCATAATAAAGACAGACAAGGTCCCCTATTCTCCGTGGGGGAGACAGACAGTAATGGCACAAACAAACAATAACAGTAACAAATAAACAATATAATTCAGGCAGAGACAGATACTAGAAGACAACAGAACTAAGGTCATGTAGCAGAAACTGGTGGTAGAGGCCAGTGACGTTAGAAAAGGTAGTCAAGGAAGGCCTCTCAGAGGTGGTGACCGTTGAGTCCCAGCCTTCATGACCAGCAGGCAGCAGCCGTGCAAAAAGCGAGCGGACCTTTTCCCAGGCAGAGAGGGAAGAGGGGGAGCAAGGCCCTAGGCAGACCAAAGCAAGCGGGGCAAGTGTGAGGACGGAGGAGGACCCAGCAGAGCGGCCAGAGAAGGGTGGGAGGTGGGGTGGGAGGCATGAAGTTTCTGTGGGATGTCATCAGAAGCACCATGGGACCTTCTCCAAGGAGCTCAACACCTTTACCCCTTTGTGTCCCTGTTCATGATGCTAGAAGCAGGGAAGGAGGGAAAGGAAGCATGATTCACAAACCGGAAGGTGACAATGACCAGAGCCAGTATGATCTTTTAAGGAGGAAGAAGCCACGGCTTGGCTTGGGGGCCTGGGTAGGATAATGGGTGGAACCGGGGAACGGAAGTGGAGTAAGAAGGGAGACACCCCGAGCTGAGGGAGGAGAGACAGCAGGAGAGCCTGGCGCGCTGGAGCATAAAGGGCAGGGACTGAGCAGCTCCCGGGGCCACACTGTTGTCAGGATGCCGGGCTAGGCCCGTGCAGTGGAATCTCCCCTGGGTCCTTCGATCTAGAAGACTGTGCACCAAGAGTTCCACTCTGTCTCAGACCTGTCCGAGTCAGACGTCCGTTCCTTTTGGGTCTGTCTGTAGCTCGAGGTGTGGCCCGGAGAGGCAGAGGCCCTGCGCTGGGTGCCATGGAGACTGGAACCCAGGTGAGAAGTGTCCCCACGGGAATCTTCACCTGCTGTGTGGCCTCAGGCAAGTGGCTTCTCTGTCCCCCTCCTCTGGCCATGACAGAGTTGGTTTCGATGATCCCCAAGGTATAAACAGTCTGGGACTCTGAGATGCCACATGGCCTTTGGTTTTCTTGACAGAGCCCTGAGAAGGTGGGGCTTAGAGTTGAGGCCACCTACTGAGTCTCAGAGCCAACCAGTGTGCAGCGCCCCCCATGACGCCCCAGGAACAGCAGCCACCCCACTGTGGTGGGCCCCTCTGCTCCACTTAGTGCTGAGGGAGCAGCATTCCAGGGGCATGCCCACTCACTCCTGGTGTCTGCGCACTGCTCAGACCCAGCCACCTCCAAGGAACTGCCCCTCCCTCAGGGACAGGAACTCCCAGAAGCTTCCATAAGGGGCCATCTTTCCATGCCAGGGCTGGGCTGGATGCAGCCCCCACCCCTTGCAAGGCAGAGAAAGGGCCCCAGTGACCGTGCAAACACCGCCCCTGCAAGGAAGGAGTCTGTGACTTCAGCGGGGGAATGATCCCCACCCCTGGAGAGCAGCAGAGCCCTGTCCCCTGATGAGAGGGCCTGGGGGTGGGGGGGCGGGCAGAGCCAAGATTTCAGGCCCTCCGTCCTTTTCACCTTGTTGCTTCAGGGCCAAACAGGCTCCAAACCCTGGCCAGCCCTCTCCTTCCTGGCTCCTTCCCTCTAGTTCCCGCAGGAGCCTGGGGATAGCTTCTTGAACACACTGCCTGCTTTCTCATGCACAATAAATGCTCCCCCACAGAACCCGCTGCGCTTTCCACCACATTAGTAATCAGTGCACAGAACAAGAGCTTTCTCTTCCTCTCCTCCCCCGCTCCTGTCTCTCTCCTCCCTTCTCTGTTTCTCTCCCCCACCCCTTACCTTCTCCTCCTGCCTCCTCCCCACCCGTCAGAGCCACTGCCCCCTCCCGGGAAGCTGAGAAGGTTTATCATCAAGTCAGGCTTTAGCATAAAGAAAACAGCCTTATTTTCCTACTTTGAGAAGGTGCTGACAGGGACAGCTAGGGAAAGGGTGAAAGCATTATTACCTCCGTGGCTGAATCTGGCTCTGTTTTCTCCCATCCCTGCTCAGCTGCCCCTCTGTCCTGCCTGGGGTCCCCTGTCCTCCTGCCCTTCACCTGTGAGCCTTTGCCCCCCAGGCCCACCCACGCCCCATCACTCCTTCATTCGGTGCATTCAGTCATCTGGAGTCATCTCTTTCAGGTGCCGAGGACTCCAGGCCTGACGCAAGGGTGCTCAGGTCCGGGGAAAAACCGTTAAAATACAAAGCCTAACCGCTCCCAAGGTGGCCCTCAGCGCCAAGGTGGGACGGCCACTCCCCGTTCCTCGGTGGCGACTGAGCTCCAGGAAGGCGCGCTGGAGGCGGGGTGGTACGGAAGGTGCTGGAGAAGAGACCTGTGGCGGAGAGGGGTGCTCGCAGGGTGAAGGGCGGGCGGGCGAGAGGCCCTCCAGGCCCACCGCTCCGCCGGCACAACCAGTGGCCTCGGCGTTCAGTGCTGGGCGAGGCTGGGGCCATAGGGGGCGGGTGCGCAGGGCTGAGCAGCTTCAGGAGAAGGGGCCTGGAGCGGCTGGGGCTTCGCACCGGGGCTTCGCACCGGGGCTCAGGAGGGCCGGGCCGGGGTTGGGCAAGTCCTGTGCGAGGGGGTTTTGACCGGGATGAGGCCGGAGGCAGGCGGCGGAGCCGGCTTGGGGGCGGAGGCGGCGCGAATCAGGAGGAAGGTGTGAGTTGTGAGCGGGACGGTCCTGCCATGGATCGCGCGGGTGGGGCTCTGCGCCGAGGGGCGAGCGGCATCCGGGAGTGGCCCTGGGACCAACTCCCCGGAGCCCCTGGCCCCGCACTGGCCCAGGACGGCCCCGTGGGCGCGCACGCAGAAGGGACGCCAGAGCGGCCGAGCAGCAGCTGCCGCAGAGGGGACCCAGAAGGGCAGGAAGGGGGCAGGCAGGAAGACTGAAGGAGACGGGTCAGCCTCCCTGGGAGACGGTGGGGCAGAGTCCAGGGTGGGCTTGGCGGCGCCCTGGCCGCCCTGCGAGCAGTCTGGGCTCACCGCTGCCTCTCCCTTCATCCCCTGGGTCTTCCTCCAGCCACCCATCATCAGTCACAGTGACGGCTCCATGCTGAGCACCAGTTGGCTGTCCAGACTTCTTGGCAGGCTCCAGTGGATGGACACCGCAAGACCCTCCAGCCCAGAGAGCTCTCGCTGCAGGGGGCAGGGGCGGGACAAAACCCCCACTCATTAAAAAAGCAACCAAGTAATATTAATAAGAAACGCACCTACTGTCAAAGAAGTGCATGCTAAAGCCATGCCAGGGAGAAGGGGCTGATCAGGGAAGGAAGGAGGCAGGGACACCCTCTCTGGCTCGGGAGCACTGGGACCGAATGGGATGTGACATCCATTATTCATAGCCGATCAATCCTGCAGGGCCTGGCGCTCTGACTGACCCCTTCGGAAACCCCTCTCTTCTCTGACAGCTGAGCCCGTCTCCTTGGAGGCCTAGGGCAGGAAGGTTTCTCTGTGAGATGGACTCCGAGCCCTGCAGCCAGGATGATGGATGAGCGGGCAAGGGCTGCTCGGGGCAGCCAAGGCCGGTGGGGCCAAGGCCGGTGGGGCTGAGCAGAGAGAGAAATATGATGGCGAAGGAACTCGGAAGCAAGAGAGAGGCCCCGGGGGCTGGATGGGGGCAGCAGGGGAGCTGGTCCCTCTCTCAGCCATCTCCCCTTGCCTCTCTGTCTCTCCAACCAGGTCCTAAGTCCCGTGACACAAATGACACGGAGAGGTTGGGGACAGCTGAGAGAGGAAGGTGAGAGAGGAAGGTCCAAAAGATCATCTCTTCCCTCTTTCCGGGACATGGATTTGGAAAGCCGCGGGGTACCTTGAGGAGTGGCTCACCCAGCAGCTGAGCCTGCTCCCCGTGCCAGGGCCCCAGAACTGGGCCCAGCCCCCAACTCTCTTGGTGTGAATTCAGCCTCCATTCAACCCCACGTCTTCAGGCATAAAACACACTGGGGCCAGCAGCTAGCAGAGGGAGAGACACATCTCCTGGGAGTAGGTCCAGTCGGGACTCCATTCCAGGGCCCCAGGTAGAACAGACCTGCAGTGATCTCTCTGGAAGCTGCCACGTGAGCTGCCAGGCAGGCTGGGCCGTCCATAGTGTGTGGGTAAGGCTGCAGCCCACCCTTCCCCCAGCCCTCGAGGCCGCTTCAGGCCTCCGGGCCCGCAGGTGTCCTATCCAGGCACACACAGGCCAGCAAGGACGCTAGCGGGTTACCGCCACCACCCCCCCCCAACTCCCCATCACCTGCTGGGGGAGGGTGGGAACAAAGAAACAGGAGAGCCACCCTCTCCAGTGGCTCCCTGATAGAGGCAGGGCCCTGGGGGAGGGGGTCCTGGGGCTGGAGGCAGCCTCCCTTCCTGGGCTCGCCCACCCAACAGACAGAAAAGGACCGCATGGGCGCCTGGGTGGCTCAGTCGTTAAGCTTCTGCCTTTGGCTCAGGTCATGGTCCCAGGGTCCTGGGATCGAGCCCCGCGTCGGGCTCCCTGCTCAGCGGGGAACCTGCTTCTCCCTCTCCCACTCCCCCTGCTTGTGTCCCCTCTCTTGCTCTCTCTCTCTCTCTCTGTCAAATAAATAATAAAATATTTAAAAAAGAAAAGAAAAGAAAAGGACCGCATGATCGGGTCATTGAGCTCTTCTCTGAAGGTGAGCCTGGGGCGGGCGGGGAGGATCACAGAGCATCTCTCAACAGAGCACTCCCCGCCCTGTGGCTCCCTTACTCCCAGGTATGAGGGTTATACTGACGAATCACCCAGGTACCCCCTCCTCGGGAGTTTGCACTCTGAGGGCCACAGAGGGAGGCCCGTTAGCAGTGCTATAGCAGTGTGAGCACAGAAGCTCCAGAGGGCTGGGCTGTGCTCAGCTGGAGGACTACCTGGAGGAGGCAGTGCGTGAAGCGGCATCGCCCCCTCCTCACTCACGTAGAAAGCCAGCTCTCACGGGCCAGGCAGCCCATGGACAGCAGCACCCATGATGACAGCAGGGACGGGCCTTGCAGTCAGAACAGAATGCAGATGTTGGCAACGCGAGCGTTTCTAAAGGTGAGAAGCATGCAGGTGCTCGTCCTGGGTGGGCTGGCCTTTGCTGTTCCCTCTCTCCCCTTCCTCCTTCCTTCAGACAGTCCTCTTCTCTCCAACTCCTCCCCTCTCTACCTGGCCCCCCTCTCTATACAGGTGGGCCTCAGTTCCTCCCCTCCGTTCCTGCCCTAGAGCTCGAGCATCCAGGACTTCAGGTAAAAAGCTAATGCCCCGAATACAGGCCAAACAGCACCGTCTGCTTTTCCCGGCCCACCCCTTTCTTGGAACGTAAAGCCGTGTATGATTCTCAGAAAGTTCCAGAAGCTCCCTGCATGGACTAGTTGCCATCCCTCCCTCCTCCGCACCCCCTGACTCTCTCCCCTGCTCTGTGCTCTGTGCCTGGAAGACTGACCACTTTAAGGCAGCAGAACCAGGCTCCCTGGACGTGCAGCCTCCACAGGGTCAGCTGATGGAGACGGCCTATGGGAGGGCAAAGACCGCTTGGTCCTCATTCACTATGGTTTCCACACCTCCTGCCAGGCCTGAAGGTTCTGGTGACATCCCTCTAGGGAGGCCACAGCTCTCCCCAGCCCCTGGGATAGCTCTTCTCTGTGTCTCTTCAGGGGAGTTTACACCCCCCTTGCAGGTTTCCCTTCGCCCTGCCCGCGTGTGTCTGCCATCACCCCCCGCAACAGACCCCAACTCACACATACTTGGCGCCTCTCTCCTCACCAGTAGGAGGAAAGAGGGAGAAAACTTGCCCCTAGACAATCGTCCTGGGACAAGGCCCTGTCTGGGTAACGCATGGAGAGGAACCTGGGCTTGAATCTTAGTTCTGCCACAAGGTAGTTTATCTTTCTTGTGTTTTACTTTTGTCGTCTCTAAAATGGGGATAGCACTCCCTCTCAGGGTTATTATGAGGATTAAGTTAAATAACGTACGCACACACCGTGCTTGCCATTGTTTGACACGTAGAGCTTGACAAACAGAAGCAATACTGAATTGTGCTGTGAGAGAAATACGAGGTGTGCTAACCTCTCCCTCTGGGAGCCCCCATTTGGAACCCAGCCAGCAGTCATGGTGACCAAGGGGGCTGCCCTGGGGCCTCTGAGAAACCTGGAATGTGAGGCCAGGTCGTTCTCCCCAGAAAGGCTCCTTTCCCAGGAGATTTCCACCTGATGCCACTTAAAAATAGGAGCAGCAGGTGTGTGGAAGGGGAGGGAAGATTAACAAAGACCCTTTGTATCGGAATCCCAGCTGTTGAGGGCAGGGACTGAGAGCAGCCTGCCTCTCTGATGCATTTCCAAGTTTCAGGGGAGAAGCTCCTAACGCTCATTATCATACCAAGATCACAGTGCTGGCTTCTCTCCTGTCTGTGGTATCAGCTTTGCTGTGACTCATTTGCCAAGTCTCAGGCTGCATCAGGAGCCACAGAAGCTATGTAGATCCAGAAACATCGTTTCTTAGGAGCAGGAACTGAGGCCAAGGTGACAGTGGCTTGGGCCAGTATCAGGGCTCCCTGGTGCTGGACGACTCGCAGGCCTGTCACATCCCAGCCCCAACCAGATGCAAAGAACACAAATTAGCTAGGAGGAGGAAAGGGAAATGGAGAAGTAGGAGGGAGGCAGGCCCACTGTGCGCCAGATGCCAGGCTAAGCGCTGTACACTCTCGCATTCGATCCAGACCTCTGACCAGGTGCTATGTCCATTTTACAGATGAGAAAAATCTAAGGCTCCGAAGGATGATGAGCTTTACCACATGACCCACAGCTAATCAGCAGGATTCCAGCCCCAGCTCTCCTGTCCCCAGGCTATGGCCCCGCAGGGAGGAGTGTACCCTCCCCGCAATTATGCGGGGCGGCTGTCCCGCTGTATCTGGAGCTTCGGGGGCGGGGGAGTGTTGGAGGTCAGGGGGCAAGAGCAGGGTGAAGCTTGGTGGGCCGGCCGAGCCGGTGGTATTTGGGCCTGAACCTCAGAGGCCTGGAGCAGCACCCTGGGGGGAAACCAGGGGACAGCCGGTACTCCCCTTGAGTGGGGAGCCGGCCCGGGGTGCCTGCAGTTTTCTGAGAGATGGGGGAGGGGTGGCAGAGAAAGAGGCACAAACCAATCAAAGTAATAATAACAATAACAACAGGACTGGCTCCAGGGCCAAAAGAGCCCCGGCCTTGGGGTCGAGGGCCGAGAAGGCTGGCCAAGGCTATGGCCGCCCCCACTGGAGGAGGCGCCCAGCTCTGGCCCTGCCCTGGACGTGGGTGATCCTGTCCAAAGTGCAGAAGTCGCCTGGAGGTCTCCCAGCGTGAGCTCCCAGATGACAGCCTGGCCTGCCTGTGCACCAGACCCTGAGGCAGTTCTCAGAGAAGACGGGGAAGGGGGCAAGGAAAGGGAAGCTGGAGAGACGAAGGGGAGGGCAGGAGCTCTATGCACAGCGTGAGAAACAGACTCCTCAGGGGGCGCCTGGGTGGCTTAGTCCGTTAAGCCTTCAGCTCAGGTCATGATCCCAGGGTCCTGGGACCGAGCCCCGCATCAGGCTCCCTGCTCAGCGGAGAGTCTCCTTCTCCCTCTCTCTCTGCCGCTCCCCCTGCTTGTGCTCTCTCTTTCTCTTCAAATAAATAAATAAAATCTTTAAAAAAAAAGAGAGAGAGAGAAAGGGACCCCTCTCATGGGGCTGGGGGGCAGGCCTTGGAGACATTTATGTTCCCTCCTCCTTCTGGTCTTCTCAGAAAGTAGAGGGGCCCCGTGTCAAAGGAGCACTGAGGCCTGGCTCTGTGCGGGGACAAATCCCCCCTACAGGATTTCTGCGACATTTCCAGTATAAGCATTTGGCAGCACTGAGCCTGGGACATTGCCTATCCTGACCCTCGGGCATAAGCCAGCCGTTGGGCAGGCCCCCACAAGGACCCAGAATTCGAAGTCACCAACCACAAAGGCCTGCAATCATTTTTAACTGTTAACACCTAATTCACTTAATATTTTCAGTTGAACTGAAAACTGTTCACATTATACATCCATTTGTTTGTGGGTGTATGAAATCCATTTTCATAATGTTTAATATCTTTGATTTATTGAATTTTCACTTGACTTTTATTGGCCACGCCCCCCTTCTGCGCTTGCTTCAAGAGCTTCGCATGGCCCTGGTTTGCACAAACCCAGCCAGGAGACAGGATGGCATCCTGAGGGGTGGGAGAGCGCCAGGCGCCAGCCGGCAGCCGGACCCTGGGACCACAAGAGCCCCCCTGCCTGGCTGGGCTTCAGCCACAGCATACCAGTGCAGAAGGGGTCTGGAGGGCACACCAGGAGCCAGAGCTGAAGCCCAGGGCAGGGGGCCCAGGAGCTCTTCTCGGTGGCCCAGGGCTATTGCCCAACCCCAGAGCCCAGTCCAGTGGCCCTCGCCTGGGGCAAGTTCCGTTCTCCTGATCTCAAGTGCAGGGTGACTCTAAAGCTCATCGAGGATCCTCAATGCCTGCACAGAACAAGGTTGGGACGTGCAGGACTGACATCCACAAAGATCTAGAAGATTCTGCCACCACCAGTCTATGAAATGTGGTTTTCCTCACCTACAAAATACAAGACCTGAGTCCAAGCCCAGCTTTGCCCCTTCCTAGCTGAGTGACCTTGGGCAAGTCACTTTGATTCTCGGAGCTTCTGTTTCCTCTGTAAAATGGGTTTAGTGATGTGCCTGCCGTTGGAAAGGCTGATGTGAAGATTGAAGAAAATAACACAGGCAGAGCTCCTAACACGCTGCCTAACACGTAGTTGGGCTTCAGCAAATGTTCATTCACTCACCCTCGCCCCTGACCCCAGAGACCTTGGCACGGTGTCGTGGCCACAGCCACCTCACCACGACCACTGCTCCTTCCTGGCTCCACAGTCCCAAGCTCTATCCTGCTCAGCCCCCTGCACCACGGGGAGGTATGTGGGTGAGCCAGCTGGGTGGTCAAGGAGGGATGCAGGGAAGATCAGGCACTTTGGCCAGGGGAGTGGGCGGTGGACCATCCCATAGAGCCAGAGCCAGCCATGCCCCAGCTGGAAAAAAACTGCTGATCGGCCTCTGTGGAGAGAAGCCCAGGGTGGGGCCGCTGCCCTTTCCGTCCCCCACTTTGCTGGCAGAAGACTGAGGCTGGATGTTTCTGAGTTAGGTGCTCTGTGTGACTCCGGAACCCTGGGGACCTCGCCTGCCTGGCTGAAAAGGTCCCATCGCTTAGCTCCACACCTGTCCTGGGGTCCTCGGAGGCTTGGAGGCTCGTGGTACCAACAATAGCTACAAATCTCGGCTTACAGTGCTGCAGCGGGGAGAATCTATAGCCATTGGCAGCTGAGCCTCTAATAAGTCTAATCATCACCATTAAGGGAAAAAGTGGGGGAGTGAGTGGGGCTGCTAATATAGTGATTATACTAATCTGCCTCCATCCCCATCTGCATCCCTCTGCTCTTAGCGTGCCCTCCCCTGGAGCCCACCACGAGGAGCAGGGGCCACCAGCAAAATGGGCAGCCTGGCTTCACCCTGCTCCCCGTGTCTGCAGACTCCGCAGCCCCCAACACCCGCCTCTTTCACTGCTGACGGGTCTGAGTCTGGGGTTTGGGGTTTGGGCTTCAAGAATTTCTTTCTTTTTTTTTTTTTTAAAGATTTATTTATTTATTTGAGAGAGCGAGAATGAGAGAGAGAGAGTACATGAGAGGGGGGAGGGTTAGAGGGAGAAGCAGGCTCCTTGCTGAGCAGGGAGCCCGATGCGGGACTCGATCCAGGGACTCCAGGATCATGACCTGAGCCGAAGGCAGTTGCTTAACCAACTGAGCCACCCAGGCGCCCCAAGAATTTCTTTCTCTGTGAGCTCTGTGAAGCCAATAACTTATTGAATCACATGTCACAGAAACCTGCATAGTGCTTACCACGTGCCAAGCATTGCTTTACGCATTTTGCACATCTAAACTCGTTTCATCCTCATAACAACCCACAGGGTGATGTTATTCTTAGCCCCACTTTGCAGATGTGGAAACTGAGTCACAGAGCTGGTTAAATAATTTGCCCGAGGTGACCGAACCTTAAGTGGCAGACGAAGGACTCGAACTAGACCTACTTTTACTGTCTGTGCACTTAACCCCCTTTTCCATGTGGCTTCTGCCCACTGGCACGTGTCATTGGCTGGCTGAGGCAGTAAGCCTCCCCGGGCTCCTGTTTCCACGCACACTCCCAGTCCCTCCCAACGATGACATTCAGCTCTACCCACCCCCTCTTTTATTGCATTTAACGCCCCATCCCAGAGCCTGGGGATGTTCTAAAATGTTTTTCCAGCAAGTGTTGGTGAGCGTGAGGCCCCGGCCTGTGGGAGAGCTCCCTCCCGTCCTTTCTCCCACACCCTGGCAAGGTCACAAACACTGATCCTGCCCTCCTCGTGCCTGTGGGGCCATGACACCAACACAGAAGTCCCCCACAGTGCTTCCCTGATGATTTACGTGCCTGCCCATTCCGTGTGTCTCACCTGCTCTCAAAAGCCTAGACCTAAGTAAGCCGGAAGCTGCCATCTCCCACAGGAGGAGTTTTTTGGGGGGTGGGACAATACAGAGGGGTTCACTGGAAATGGCCTGGCCCACCTGATCTACCCGGGACCTAGCCGCCTGGCAGGCAGAGAAACCCAGGCTCAACCTGCAAAAGCAGGGCCCACGAGACATAGTTGATATTTTATCTCAGCCTAACTGGTTCCCCAGAACTGCAGCTCTCCCAACTCGGATCAATATTGAGGAACAAATGGGGCGGGTCCAGCTCTGTCTTGTCTCACTCTGCGCTCTGTGCCCAGCACCGTGCCTGGTGCGTATGTATGTGTTCTGTGATGCAAACGAACTAATGAATGAGTGAATGTTCTCCTTTGTCTCATTCATTCGCTCATATTCCAGACTCCAGACAAGTTCTTTTTTTTTTTTTTTTTTTTAAAGATTTTATTTATTTATTTGAGACAGAGAGAATGAGAGACAGAGAGCATGAGAGGAGGAGGGTCAGAGGGAGAAGCAGACTCCCTGCCGAGCAGGGAGCCCGATGCGGGACTCGATCCCGGGACTCCAGGATCATGACCTGAGCCGAAGGCAGTCGCTTAACCAACTGAGCCACCCAGGCGCCCGACTCCAGACAAGTTCTATTTGGGTTTTAGAAAAGAGAATTTTAAATGTCTTTTTAGTCTTCTTCAATGCATATTTTTTATTGTGAAAACTATACATAACATAAAATGTACTGTGAGAACCATTTTTAAGGGTACAGTTCAGTGGCATGAAGCACACCCACGTTGCTGGGCGACCATCACCACCATCTGTCTCCAGAACTTTCCATCTTCCCAAACTGAAACCCTGTCCCCATTCAACAGTAACTCCCCAGTTCCCACTTTCCCCTACAGCCCCTGGCAACCACCACACTAACTTGTGTCCCTATGAATTTGACCACTCTAGGTAGCTCACAGTTGCCTACGTTTGGGTAGATGGCTCTATCAAAATTTAGTTCACTGTTCTCTTAGGATTGATTGTATAGATTATTTCCAATTTTTTTTTCTTAGTGTCAGTCACACAGGAACAAATATATTTGTGCAACAGCCTTTTTTTTTATTTTAAAGTGTATTAAGGATTACTGTAACCTTGGGTTTGATGATCAAAATCAAGAATTCCTGGGGAAAAAATAACTTAGACATTTTGAGGGTTTTCTTACATATGATCAGTTATCTATCCTAAAGGATTTTCGCGGCTTTATATATTACATCTAAAACATGGCACCAGCAATGTATAAATGTGCCCATTTTTCTGTATTCTTACCACCACTGGATTTTTCTTTAAACGCATTGCTAATTTGCTAGGCAAAAATCTATACATCATTGTTAGGTTAAAAATATGTTGTGGCAACTGGGGAAGAAGGCTGAACTTGGAGTCAGATCTATTTTTGGAAGGTGAGTATAGAGCAAAATGTACCCTGAACTGAAAGGAAAACAAATAGCTGCTACCGATTTTCAAGTATTTCAGCCCAAAGTGGGGCTGCAAGAACAAAAAGCAAGGGAAGCGAACAGACCAACACTTGTATTCTGCTGCAGGAGTCCAGGAGTCCAAGTCCGTAAGGCAGTCCCGCCATCTGCTCACAACTGTATAGACTTTTAAAAACAAAATCCATTTTACAGATGAGAAAACAGGATAAGAGCTGTTAAAGTAACTGGCAAGGTCCTTCAACGCATCGGTTATAGCATCAACGGAAATGCATAGATCGCTAGCTGCATGCTAGGCGCTGCGTGAAGCTCTGCATACAGATCATCTTCTTTACTCCTTACCTCCCCGCATCTCCTGAAGCTGGTCCCATTTGGCCCCGTTTTATGGACTTTTCAAACTCACAGAACATGGATGCATATTCGGGCAGCCTGCCTCCATGATCTGATACGGCATGCCTCCATTGTCTCCCATGGCCCCCGGTACCCCTTTCCAGACAATGCACTGCCCCCCCTTCCTTTGCTCCTTGCTGTTTCCTCTTCCTGGAACACCCTTCCTTATCCCCCAACCTTTTTTGGCTTGGCTAACCCATTTGCAGCCATCAGCTCAAAATCAGCCCTGACCACCAGCCCCCCACCCCACCCCACCCCACACTGGGTTTAGGTGTCCCTCCTACGTGCTTTAGTGGCCATACCTGCCCAAGTGCTTAGCACACAGCATTGTGATTGCCTATGTGTCTGTCTCCCCAGCCAGGTGTCTTTAAGATCACAGGCTGTGTTGTTTTATCTCCATATCCCTTCACCTTAGTTAACACTCCTGCATACAGTAGGTCTCAGTAAGTATTGAGTGGATGAATGCGTTCTCTGCCATTCAAACCCAGATTTGGCCCATTCCTGAGGCTGAGGAATTTCTAGCAAAGAAGGGTCAGCACACAGGGCTGGATTCTCCCCCTGGGATGACTCTGAAGTCTCCTGGGCCAGTCACCATGTTTCCATTCTCCACTCTTTCACCTTAAGACCCACAGACACCCTCAAAAAGAACTTTGGGGTGCTCGGGAGGGAGGTACCACAGAAGCAGAACCTTCAGCCTGGCGGCAGGGCAGTAATTAAATTTGTCGGCTAACAGGCTCATCCCGGAACAGCCGCCCCTCCAGCTGGGTCTTCTGGGAATAGGGACCTGGCTGTTTTCGTTTTCGGCTGCCAGAGCCAGGGCCTGACTGGAAGTGCTGGAGCTCTGGAAGCTGCTGGCCCACAGTGGGGAAAGACAGCAGGGTCGGGGCTTGGGGAAGCTCTCCATGTCGCCTGGAGCCTGGGACTGACAGGTTCTCCAGGGGCTGTCAGGGGAGCCCCCAGGACCAAAGGCCACCAGGCAAAGGGCGCCAGGGTTCCAGCCTCCCCTCAGACATGGGTCTGTCCTGCTCCTACACCCAGCCCTCCAACACGTGCGGGAATCCCGGCAAAGCAGGGGCACCAAACTGATACCCAAGTGACTTCCAGCTCCAGAGCCTAGTCATCGTTACGGGAAAATCAGAACTCTTTTGGTTCCTTGCTCTTAATTTGTCTGATATTTCATTTTCTGTTACATAGGGATGCAGTGACAGTTGAGAAATCACCATAATCTTTTTAAGTCTTAGTACCTCCTAAATATCTTCCTCTGGTGCCAGTAGGCCCAGATCTGGGGAGGGGAGCCCTTGGTTTTAGGAGGAGCAGATCAAGGAAGACTTCCTGAAGTGGAGCGTGAAGAGAACAGCCTCGTGGATCCTAGTGAAGTCAAGCCCCTGCGAGGTTTTGTCTGCATCTCTTATTTGGCCTGCGATGGAGACTTGCCCTCCCTTCTGGGATGAGACATCCACACCAGGGGACACTGGGGGCGGCTGCCCTTTGCCCAGCCACAGCCTTGTGGGCTGATGGCACACACTCATACTTTAGGAATCACCTCTCCCACCTCCCGACATTCCATCTTCGCAGAGGAAAGTTACCAGAGGGGGAAGGGAAGGGGGTCGGGAGGAGGGTGAGGTGGGAGTGAGGAGGACTGAGCTCTGCCTTACAGGATTATTAGTCTTCCGGCACTACAGGGTTTAAAGATCAGGATGAAAAATTAAAAAGTAAGAAACAAAACCAGCAAGCCAATTACTCTAAAGAAGCTTCCCTGAAAGAAAAGGGGGAAAATAAATATTTAATTCAGACTTCATTGATTTGCAATTTGGGTCCCACACTCGGCACTTGATTTTGTTCAGGATTCTCAGTGAGAGATGATGTGGAGTTGGTGGAATGGGTATGAAGGGCCTCAGGGAGAGGCTATGACAGAAGACAGAGGACCAGGGGCCTTACCCTGGAGCCAGCTTCCCCATCTGCTCCCCTAGCCACCCCCTTGAGGGCTTGGGGACACCCTGACTGAGCATGAGATGGCAGCCTCCAAAACCAGGAGGGATGTGAGGAGAACGTCTGTGGTCCATCCTCCCGCCTCTGAATAGAACGGTATCCAAATCCTCCCTAAAGGAGCTGCCTGTGCGCGTGCACACACACTCACACACACACACACACACACACACCCCACCACCGCCATTGTCATCAACAAAAATGCCCTAATTTTTTACACATGCAAGCTGAAATATCTAGGAGGGAAAAATCATAATATCTGTAATCCACTCTAAAATACTTCAGGAAAAAAAACCAAAAGACCAAAACATCTTCAAAGAGAATCCTCAAAGCTTCGCATGGTCTCTCCCTTCGCATTCCTCACCCCTTCTGGCTATCTTACTCCATGTCAAGTCTAGCCTGAATCCATTCCCTTGCAAGTAAGGGAGGTGGCATTCTAATGATTTATTTTTATTTTTTTTATTTTTTAAAGATTTTTATTTATTTATTTGACAGAGAGATAGCGAGAGCAGGAACACAAGCAGGGGGAGTGGGAGAGGGAGAAGCAGGCTTTCCGCCGAGCGGGGAGCCCGATGCGGGGCTCGATCCCAGGACCCTGGGACCATGACCTGAGCCGAAGGCAGACGCTTAACGACTGAGCCACCCAGGCTCCCGGGAGGTGGCATTCTATTGTCACATTGGCTGACACAGAGACTGGCTGCTCACCTGCCACCCCACCCCCACCTGGGCCCCCAAACAGACAGACAAGGAGGCAGTGATCGGATATCTCTGCGTCAGTGCAGACGAACATCAGTCAGCCCTTCGGCACACAGTGTGGCACGCCTGCCCTGCTGAGCTGCCGGGGCGGGGGGCGGGGGCAGGGAGGAATGGGACAGGAATGGGAGAAAAGTGGAGAAGTATGATTTTTGGTCTTCTCTGCCCGCACGCAGTCTAGATGGAGACACACACCTGGACTACCAAGGACCAGAGAGCCCCAGGTCAGCAGTGAATGGCCTATGCCCCACTAGTGGGTTAGACAGGGAGAAAATAATAATGAATTAAAATCTACAATACCCCAAATCCTCCCCTAGCCCTTCAGAATTTGTGACAGTTTTCAGTGCTTTTAGATCCATCACCTCCGCCGGTTCTTGTTCTGAATACTACGAAATGGTTAGGGCTGGAATTATTTGTCCCCGTCTACAGACGAAGACACTGAGGCCGGGGAAATTGTGTAATGAGCAGCCTAGATTAGTCAGTGGCAGGGCGGGGACCAGGACCCAGGCCACTCCCCACGCCGTGGCTCTTCTCTGAGAGGCACCGGGAGGCACTGGAGTCTCTGACCTCCCAACCTCTGGGCCATCTTCTGTGGTTTGTGCTCTCGCTTGGCCAGCAGGAGATCCAGCCAATGGCCCATTCTTCTACTGAAGGGGAGCAGACTATGTCAGCCTGAAATGTGCCACTTTGGCCTGTGGATTTCTTTGCTCTGAAGTCAATCAAGGCCCAAAAGACTCAGGAGGAGGTCTTACCTCCCCCTTAACTGCCTTAAAGAACTTAGACAGGGGGGCGCCTGGATGGTGAAGTCGGTTTAGCATCAGACTCTTGGTTTCGGCTCAGGTCATGATCTCAGGGTCGTGAGATGGAGCCGAGTCAGTTCTGAGCTCTGCACAGCACGGAGACTGCTTGGAGTTTCTCTCTCTCTCTCTCTGCCCCCCCCCCCCCCCCCGGGCCCAGCACCGTGCTCTCCCTCTCTTTCTCTCAAATAAATAAATAAAATCTTAAAAAAAAAAAAAAAGAATTTAGATAGGGGGTCTGGCCCAGAAAAAGAGCTATTAGCAGAGATCACTTTTTTTTTTAACTGAAAGAGTATCTGTAAGGGCAAACATCTAATTACCGAACATCTGCTCTTCTTATCGTCACTCCTCCCCCTTGAAGCCCCAGGCCCCCGTCTCACTCCCTAGCTCAGGCTGGCAAACAAGCCTCAACTGTCCTTGACTTTCATATCTTTGGGGCTCTCATGCGTACAGAAATTAGATTTGTTTTCCTCCTGTTAATCTTGTATCAATTTAGCTATTAGGCCAAAGAAGCTAGAAGGGAACATTTTTCAGCCTCTCCGCTGCTCTTCTCAGAACTTCTCTGGAAACTTCTGCCTCTGAGCCCCTCCCTCCTGTGGGGATGGTGGAGACGCAGCATATTTGTACAGGAGCTTACGGTGTGGTGGCAAGTCTGGAACCCGAAGATTTTGCTTCCTGGTCTGGCTCCACACGGGGACGTCCAGGCAGCTGGTCCATCCAGAGGCCCGGGGACTCCTTTTGGCCCCTTCCTCTGGTGTTTCTCTCACTTCTCCTTCCCAGTCTCTGGAATGTGCCTGAGACTCCACCTGCCTCCTTTTCCCCAGAAAAGCTGCCACCACCCACAAATCCCTTGGGGTTCCCCTTTTCCCATGGGGTAACCATGTCTCCTTGGTTCCTGTTTCCTTGCTGCCCTCAAATTATGCCGATAGTGGTTTTCCTTATTAGGATTTGACTGCTCATCACTCAGGGGAATAGAACAGGGATGAAGTTATCAAGTGAGGGGAAGTGACAAGCTTCCAGAATCTGCAGGCAGTTAGATAGCCTTGGCCTCTCCTGCCTAAGGCTCCTTTCTAAGATAGTAAGAGAAAACGGGGGCCCCTCTTGCGTCTGTCCTCTGACTATATTACCCCAAGTGGACTACATGACCTCTACCGCCATCCAACCCTTCCTACGTTAGCCAAGGCCACCTTGATCCCTGCCCCATGTGGTCTCGCCCTTCGTGCTTGGGCCTGAAAAGGCAGCTAAGGCAAAACATTTCCTGCCTCCCCTGGGTGACACCTGGCTCATTAGCTTTCTGTCGTAATTTTTAAAATTTATTTACTTGAGCGAGAGAGCTGGGGTGGGGGTGGGGAAGAGGGAGAGAGAGAATCTCAAGCAGACTCCCCACTGAGCGTGGAGCCCCGACACGGGGCCCAATCTCATGACCCTGAGATCATGACCTGAGGTGAAACCAAGAGTAGGACACATAACCAGGCGCCACCCAGGCGCCCCTAAAAATTATTCTTTCTTAGCATTTTCACACTAGCTCTGGAGCCTTGACCAAGATACCTTACCTCTCTGAGCTCTGATCCCTCATTGGTGGAAGGGGACCCAAAATACTTCCTTCCCAGTGTTGAGATAAGTGCCTTATCCATTACAAAGGGCAATTCTGTGAAGAGCTCTTTGTTGTGCCTAAGGGGGAAAAAAAAGATCAATGCTTCTCGTTAATAGCTATCATTCACTGAGGGCCAACAAGGGGCCGCTTACTATATTTAGTGCTTTAAATACATGACTTCCAATACTCGCAAAGACAGTGAGGAAGGCATGGACCGCATTTTTTTTTTTTTTTTTTTTTTTGGACCGCATTTTAAAAATAAGTTGTCTACAACATTTCACTAAGTGATGGAGCTGAAATTTGAAGCTAGGGGTGTCTGCTGGTACAGTCGAGGTGTTTTTCTCTGCCCCAACCTACCTTATAAGCAAACCCCTAGACCACACACAGGCTTCTTTCTGTTGCTGTATTTATCACACCCCACCTGTCATTTGCTTGTCTCTGGGTTTGTCTCCTAGGAGACCATGAACTTGCAAAGGACTGAGACAATACATCTTGGTCATTTTCAACCATGCATCTTGGGCCTATCTCTGTGACTGTCACATAGTAGGTATTCACTGCGTGGCTATCAGTTGATTATATAATATGGCCATTTGCCTCTTCTTTCCTCCTCAGCATCTTCAGAGGCCTTGTATGTGGATGGAAGAGCGAGGAGTGGAGGAATAAACCCCCAACGCCCTCTGCCACTCTCTGCCTAGGGGCCTCTAAATCCAGGAGCTGTTCCCAGAAGCCCTCCTCTTCCCTAAGTTCTAAGAGCTCATACATATTCATAAGGGGAAAAAGTGCTGGGAAGAGATATTTATTTTGTTTATTAAACTGTCTTCTCGGCAAATTTATAGCAGAAAATGAATGAGTCTCTTTCCTCCTGAACTTTCCTCATCTGAGAGGTGAATGGGTGGTGCCTGGCAGGGTGGGAGAGTGAGGTCTGGGCCATCATCAACCGATGGCCCCTGGGGTTTGGGAGGCTCAATAATTAACACCCCTCTTTTCTCCACCCAAGTGGAAAAAAAACGGAGACAGACCCAGACCTTATAAAGATGGAGACAGCAAAAATCTATTTTAGCAAAATATTCACACCTGCTTGTTAATATCCCCTCCGCCAGTACTGAACTTATCCCTTTTTAAAAATTACCCTGAATTATAAAGAACTTGGAAATAATGCAAAAAGATGATGGCTTGTCCCCTCAATGTTATAGTGGATGGTTTATTTATTTAGTTCTCTAGGAGAAATTAGTCTTCGCTTGACTTCTATGGACTCCGTTTTAGGGCCCAGATTCATTAACATTCGTTAACAGTACATGTTGAGGCACCTGGGGTGGCTCAGTCCATTAAGCATCTGACTCTTAATCTCAACTCAGGTCTACTTCAAACAAAAAAACAAAATCAAAAAACCCAACCAGTACACGTTAATTTGCAGATTCTTGTCCGATAGAGATGCACATGTTTCCATTGAAAGGAAAGTTATTGCACTATAGGATACTAGTCAGTTTTGCATCTAATTTAATAAACTTATTTCAGCATTCCTTTCCAAGCTATGTAAATCTCTTCATCTTAAGAATGAGCTTGAATAAAAAATAAAATAAAAAAAAGAATGAGCTTTAATGTTTCCTCATCAATGAGTTGAACAGAGCTTTCACACATATTCATTCTATATTTGTATGGAAGTAATGGTTTTAACTTTTTTGAAAAGTGTACTTTGACCCACTTCCAGCCCCACGCAGTGAGTCTGTTCTGAATAAATCTCTCTTATATTCAGCCCCTTCTTCAAAATGGCAAAGCAGGGGGCACCTGGGTGGCTCAGTCGTTAAGCGTCTGCCTTCGGCTCAGGTCATGATCCCAGGATCCTGGGATCGAGCCCCACATCGGGCTCCCTGCTCCACGGGAAGCCTGCTTCTCCCTCTCCCACTCCCCCTGCTTGTGTTCCCTCTCTCGCTGTGTCTCTCTCTGTCAAAATAAATAAATAAAATCTTAAAAAAAAAAAATGGCAAAGCAGGTAGGTCACACCCTTGCTCCTCAGGTAGGGTAAGAGAGGGCTAGGATGAGATGTCAGGAGTGGCACTCTACAGGATTCCTTTCTGGTGGAAATAGGAAGGGTAGAGAAGGTGTCCTTACCTAACGGGGCCCAGCGTAATGAGCAGCCACAGCCCAATGAGAAGCCACTTGGCTGGTGGCCAGTGGAGGAGGACAGGCAATGGACCTTTTCTGGTGAAGTCACTAGGACCACAACTCCAATGTCACGGCCAATAGCTATTAGGATTCCATTTGCCCAGAGGGTGAGCCATCTGTGACCCAGGGCTTGGTGGGTCCCAAGTTTCCTTGAGCATCATCACTGCCTGGGTAACTCCTAATTATATCCTTCCCCCTGGTATTAGCTGCGTCCTCAGGTCCTAGAAATTCTAAATATGGTCTGGCATCCTGGGGAATCAGCCCAGCCATGTCTCAGTGGTCTTTTATTTAGATCAGGGAGAAGGTTGCATGTCAGCATTAATCAGAGTAGGAGAAGAAAATAATGTTAATTCTGGGTCTTTCATGTACCAGGTGCTGGGTGGATGCTTTCGTATATATATATTTTTTAAAGATTTTATTTATTTATTTGACAGAGAGAGACACAGCGAGAGAGGGAACACAAGCAGGGGGAGTGGGAGAGGGAGAGGCAGGCCTCCTGTGGAGCGGAGAGCCCGACGCGGGGCTCGATCCCAGGACCCTGGGATCATGACCTGAGCCGAAGGCAGACGCCTAACGACTGAGCCACCCAGGCGCCCCACTTTCGTATATTTTTTATGTTGCAATCCTCATGACAATTCTGTGAGTGAGAACTTATTATCTACTAGATTAACTAAAACTGAGAAGCTAAGTGACTTGTCCAAGGCCACATAGCTAATTAATATAGGGGTGGGGTAAGAATTTAGATACCTGGCCCCAAAGCATACACTCTTTTTTTTTCTTTTTAAGATTTTATTTATTTAGGGGCGCCTGAGTGGCTCAGTTGGTTAAGCGACTGCCTTCGGCTCAGGTCATGATCCTGGAGTCCCGGGATCGAGTCCCGCATCAGGCTCACTGCTCAGCAGGGAGTCTGCTTCTCCCTCTTATGCTCTCTGTCTCTCACTCTCTCTCTCTCTCAAATAAATAAATAAAATCTTTAAAAAAAATCATTAAAAAAAAAAGATTTTATTTATTTATTTGAGAGAGAGAGAGAGAGAGCACATGGGGGGGGAGGGTCAGAGAGAGAAGCAGACTCCCCGCTGAGCAGGGAGCCTGATGCAGGACTTGATCCTGGGACTCCAGGATCAAGACCTGAGCCGAAGGCAGTCACTTTAACCAACTGAGCCACCCAGGCGCCCCCAAAGCCTACACTCTTAACACCATGCTGCCTCCTTTGAGCAACTACGGCAACATCTCTTGGGTCAGAAGTCTGTAGATCCAGTTGCTATCCACCGTGAGACCTCAGACAAGGTCTGAACCTGTTTCTCTTCCATGAGGATCACCACCTCCGACCTTCTCTACCACTTCCGTGGACAACAGAAAACCAAAATGGTCCCAGAAACCCAGTCAATTTCCGTTGAGATTTCTGTTGGAGTTGACTTTTCTTCTTGCCCTGAGAGGTTCTCAAAGAGCTACCTATGGTCATAAGACAATTAGTGATTGGAGCAGACTGAAGTTAAGATGGCCATTTAAGAAACCACAGACCAGGCTGTGTCACCTCTTTAGGAGCCAAGAGGTCTTGCTTGGGGGATGACTCCCTACTCTTTCTACTCTTGGCGTACTGTACACACCTGGTAAAACCCTCACGTAGGACACTCTATCCTCCACAGCCCAGTAAGTGTTACCGCTCTCTAGATGAGAGTCTTGAATCCTTTTCTAGCCATGGAGATGATGGGTGCAGAGGAGCAGTCTTTTTTCTCCTCCCTGAACCCCGTCTAGGAGGGCCCAGAAACAGAGGCAAAGAGGGAGGATGAGTAGAGGGAAAAGATTAATGCTACCCAGCCCCCTGCTCCAGACAGCCCACCTGTAGCAGGCCCAGCCAGGGAGAAGGGGCTGCAACTTACATGGGAAAACTTACTACATTAATTTCTAAATTGGGACAGAGCTCGATAACTTAACATGGCCCAGGGGACTTCCTACCTAAGAGTGATCAGAAAGTCGTGAGACTGAGTGTGGTGTACAGGAGCAGAGGAGGAAACTTCCCAGCTGAATACATTTGAAAGGGGAGTGGGAGACAAAGTCACTTGGCGATTATAGCCCTTGCATCTTTTGGGTACCATGTCCAAGTCCCACTTCGCAGAGGCCAAATGTGATCTGTGCTCTACTTCTGGGCCTTTGCCTCAGTCGTTCCCTGCAGGGACTGCCCACCCCACCCCCTTGCCCTGATGGCTCTCTATCCCCCCATTAAAGCCTGTCTTTTTCTTGTCCACAGATGTTTGGCTGCCAGTGGCTGGGGCTTTTTCCTATCAGTCCCCTAAAGCCACAGCACAGTCCCAGACACAGAATAAGCCTGTTATGGGCTGAATCATGTACCCCCCAAATGCGTATGTTGAAGTCCTCCTACTCTACCACACCTCAGAATGGGACTGTACTTGGAGATCGGATCTTTAAACAGGTAATTAAGTTAAAATGAAGTCATCAGTGTGGGCCCTAATTCAATTAGACTGGTGTTCTTCTAGAAAGAGGAAATCAGGGCCCAAGCACATACAGGAAGGAGACCATGTGAAGTCACAGAAAAGACAGCCATCTGCAAGCCAAGGAGAGACCAGCCCTGCCAACACCTTGATCTCAGACTTCCAGCCTCCAGAACTTCAGGGAAATGAATTTCTGGTTGTTGGGGCGCCTGGGTGGCTCAGTCATTAAGCGTCTGCCTTCAGCTCAGGTCATGATCCCAGGGTCCTGGGATCCAGCCCCGCATTGGGCTCCCTGCTCCGCGGGAAGCCTGCTTCTCCCTCTCCCACTCCCCCTGCTTGTGTTCCCTCTCTCGCTGTGTCTCTCTCTGTCAAATAAACAAATAATTTCTTAAAAAAAAAAATAAAGGGGTGCCTGGATGGCTCAGTCGTTAAGCGTCTGCCTTCAGCGCAGGTCATGGTCCCAGGGTCCTGGGATCGAGCCCCGCATCAGGCTTTCTGCCCCGCGGGAGGCCTGCTTCTCCCTTTCCCACTCCCCCCTGCTGTGTTCCCTCTCTCGCTGTGTCTCTCTCTGTCAAATAAATAAAATCTTTTAAATAAAAAATAAATAAATAAATAGATAGATAAATTTCTGGGTTGTCTAAACCACCCAATCTGTGGTCCTTTGTTAGGGCCGCCCTAGCAAATGAATGCAGCCTGCACCATTAATATTCGCCGAATTCTTTTTGAATAATACAAATTTGAAGTATCATTTTTAATGTCTTCCTTACACTTCATTATATGGACATTTCATATTTTATTTAACCAGCTCCTATTGTTGAACTTTTGATTGCTTTCAAATGGTTCTCTACTATAAAGAATGCCTCTATGAACACTATTGTTCAAAGAGCTTTTGGTGTTCTGTTGAATTATTTCTTTAAGCATAAATTTTCTAGAAGCAGGATTATTTGTCAAAGACATGAACATGTTTATGGCTCTTAAGGACTGCACCAATTTGGAACAATATCAGCATTGAATGAGTGCACCCATTTCCTGAAAGCCTTACCAGAATGGAATTTATCAACTTCAAGTCACTGAATTCTGAGCCAGGATTGCTGCTTTTTCCTACCTCTTAGATAGTGCTCCTATTTTTATTTTTTTTCAAGTGGGCTCTACGCTGAGCGGGACTTGAGTTCACGACCCTGAGATCAAGACCTGAGCTGAGATCAAAAGTCGGATGCTTAACTGACTGAGCCACCCAGGCAGCCCAGCTATTGCTCCTATATACTTCAAAGGGACCCCCATCCCCATTGCTGACACAATCTACCTGCCTGCCCAAGTTGTCATGCATTTCTAACTCCTGATGAAAACTCTTTCTCTGGGAAACCTGTCTTGGTTTATCTTGCATGGCTCTGATCTTTCCTATATTTTGCCTTTTCTCATGCACTAATCTCTTTGGACTCTCTGCTAGGTTGTTAGGTAATTGTGTGCAGTGTAGTGGGGTATGAGAAGCCCTAAGAGGAACATTCTGGAATTCCTGGTGATAAGGGCACCTTAGGCTGAAATGTTGAGATAATGAGAAAAATGTGATCGGATTGTACCTAAGCTGGTCAAGCAAGTCATGGTGCTTGCAGAGGCTTTCCAGAGTGCTGCAGGAGGGGCTAGGGATGGTGATGGGAGCAGGTGGTTCCAAATGATCAGCGTGAAGAGTGCCAATGAGGAGTGAAGAGAACTGGAGCCCTGCCGGCACGCAGGGGTCAGACAGCAAAGGGTCTGGTACCATGCTAATGAATTCAGATTTCTCTACAAAGCAAGAGGAAGCATTGAAGGAGTCGAAGCAGGTCAGTGACTTGAACAGATTTGGCTTTTGTATACCTGGAAGCCATGTGGGGGATGAGTCAGCAAGGGGAGATACTAGAAGCAAGGAGGTCTGTTAGAAGGTTGTTTGTATTCCTCCAAGGGAGAGATGCCCAGGGCCCGAACTAAAGGTCCGGAGTGTTAGCATGTGTACTTGCTTAGTCTTCAATGAGTCTGGTGCGTGGGACTCCTGAGGGAGATAGGACTCCTGGAGGGTAGGACTGTTTTATCTTCCTTACGTCTCTCTCAAGATGGTAGCACCATGCTCAGCTCACCCAAACATTTATGAATGGACTGGACATAAGGAGTATCCAGGCGGGAAAGGAACCACGGTCCTCTATCTTCAGGGAGCTCCCATTCTGTGTGAGAGACCTAGAAACCATAGAACATCTTTAGTCAAAAGGACCTGAGAGATCATCTAGTGAAACCCCCTCATTTTACAAGTGGGAAAATTGAAACTCAGAGGAAATGACCCAAGACTGGAATCCAGATCTCCCGGCTCCTGGTCAGGGACATGAGCCACTTCATAAGCATTTTTCATGGAGGGCATATGGTGCCTGCTCTTGGGAAACTTCCAGCCAGGTATGGAAGGCCCCACAGGTAGCCGGTTGTGAGGGTGGGATGCAGGGCACAAGTGCAGAGTGCAGACATCAACACTCGGTCATGGACGAACACAGGACAACTGTAGAGCGCGGTGGGTGAGGGGTGAGCAGCGATGGAACACCTAATATGAATCAGGCACTGTCACCGTGGCCTTCACCAAATGTGCACACCACCCTCACCACGCACGGATGAGCTGATAAGGTTATTCATTCCCGTGCAGAAGATGAAAACCCTGCCGCCCGGGCTGATAAGAGTCAGGGCTCTGACTTGACCCGGGTTTGGCTGCCTCCTAAGGCGCACTCTCACCAGGGCCCAAGTGGCCTCCACTGAGGAGGCGCAGGGTTTGGGGTTGACAGGACTTGGTGTGGCGGCAGAAGGAACGTGGGACTAGAAATCACAGGCCTGGTTTACATCTATCTCACTCTATCCCTGCCATGCAGTAGGAGCCGTGGGACTTCAGGAAATTATTTAACCCCCTTCAGGCTCAGTGTTCTGTAAAACGAAGTTAAATCTGCCTCTGCCTACCTTGGTTGAGAGGGTGGTTGAGCGGCTTAACCAAGATAGCATGTCAGAAATCTGTTTGTAAACTGTAAAGAAAGTTTTGTGTCTTGGGGCGCCTGGGCGGCTCAGTTGTTAAGCATCTGTCTGCCTTCGGCTCAGGTCACGATCCCAGGGTTCTGGGATCGAGCCCCGCATTGGGCTCCCTGCTCCACGGGAAGCCTGCTTCTCCCTCTCCCACTCCCCTTGCTTGTGTTCTGGCTCTCGCTGTGTCTCTCTGTCAAAGAAATAAAATCTTTAAAAAAAGAAAAAAGAAAGTTTTGTGTCAGTGACAGGGAGCCCGAGACTCAGCATATCTTCTGAGGACTGGCAGCCACAGCCCTGCGAGGAGAGGGGTACCAGTTCCACTGGGGAAGCTGAGGCTGAGGGCTCTGAGCAGAACTGACATGGAACCAGGGCCTGTGCTTCTTGGCTCCATTTGTCATGCCATTAAATACCCTATAAACTAAAGCGTTTTCCGAATCACCGACCTCCGTGGGAGGGTTTGCTGCTCCTGGTTTGTCATAAGCCTCAGAAAGCCAGAGCTGGCTTCTCCATCAGAAAGAGAGTTCACCGCCTGTGTCTGGCTCAGCAGTCTCAGAGCTCCCAAGAGGGAGGAAAGCCACCACATGGGCTAACAGTGGACAGTTTGGGAGTCTAGAAGTGGATTCTGGCTCTGCCACTTGCTGGCCACATGACTAGGGAAGTCGCCTTACCTGCTTGAACTCCAGTTTCCTCATTTGTAAAACGAGAAAGCACTAGAAGTCCTCTCATTCGATGGGATTGGGACGAGGGGTAAATAGGTTATCTACTGTGGGGGCTTGTCCTGTGCATTGTAGTCAGTAAAAGCAAGAAATCATAAAAACAATATATATTTACTTTAAATGTTTATTTTCGAGGACGTGTATAGGTCAATCTTTTGATGTAAGGCCAGGGCTTTGGGGTTTGCTGATTGGATTCCAAGATAATTTCCTTGCGTGAACCTTGCTAGCAACGCGTAATCAGCAATTACTTCAAAGTGGAGCAACAACTTGAAGATTCCTAAAAAGAAATATGGCTATAAAATTCTTTGAGATGTTTATGACTTTATTCCCAATATTTTACCATTGTCTCCCCTATACCTAATTTAATGGCAAGTTTCAAGGGACTCACTTTCACAAGTATTTCCAAAGTCTTCAACCCAGTTCTCTTAGTTAAGGAAACACTGTTGGCTCTAACAATCAAGCTCTTTCGTTTTTGGCTCTGCAATCTTCAGCACATAGCTTGATTTGGGAACGAATTAAGTGGGAAGCAGGGGGAAGAGTGATGAAGGCACACCTACCCCTTAGCTACCTCTGCCTGGAAGTGATGTGTATCACCTTGCTCACATTCCACTGGTGAGAAGTAGAAATATGGCCCCATCCAACGCAAAGGGGTCTGGGAAATGTAGTCTAGCAGTTGCCCAGGACTTAAAGGAGACAGGTTTGCAAGGGCTAGGCAGTCTCTGCTATGGTCCACTATCACAGAAACAACGCCCTCTATCTTTGCACTCATATTTCACTGATTTCTTTGTTAGTGCCAAGACTGAGAAACTCTGATTTATGTGATATGTGACTAAATTACATAATTACAATAAGAATCTTACAAGGATCAGTAACAAAAGCAATTTGGTGAGCACAGCTCTATTGATCAAGCAGAAGTGTAAAGCATTGTAGACCGTGGCCAGCCTTGAGCATTTTGTGTTCCATGCACATCCCTCATTGTGTTTTATGGAGGAAACAGAGATCAACAACTAATTAGGTTAGTGAATTAATTTAGTGCAAGTCTACTAAGAGACTTTCTACTGTTCTTACTTCATAGGGTTGTTGGGAATATTAGTGAGATAATCCCTGTGAGATGCTTCATATCACCTAATGTCAGTAGTCAACCTCGCTCAGGGCAACTGACACTCTAGGCTGGATAATCCTTTGCTGTGGGGGCTTGTCCTGTGTCTTGTAGAATGTTTGGCAGCATCCCTGGCCTCTACCCACTAGATGCCAGTGACAGCCTCCTAGTTGTGACAACTAAAAATGTGTCCAGACATGGCCAAATGTCTCTTGCAGAGTAAAATCACCCATGGGTGTGACTCTGCTCTTTACGGTGCCAGGCACTTAGCAGTCATTGATTCTATTTTGGTTCCCTTCTCTTCTGGATCCCCACTTCCATACCTTCCACCCAGGAGTCCTCTGCCTCAACAATGTGACAATGAGTCTATTAGAGGGACAGCCCCCTTGACTCAAAAATGGGAAAGGAAAGTTAATAACATGTTGGATCCATGGGGGCATTTTACCAGTTTTCTAACTGCTCTTACACGGGTGCTAGAAACTAAGATTGCCCTCTGAGAATTAAAATAGTAAAACTCATACACAGTGAATGTGGGAATAAACTGAGATGTTTTCTGGAAAGTGTGACTCAAGGGTTTGGAAACACCCTAGACTCTAATCAAAATAAATTGGGCATAATTTCAGAAAGATAAAATTGTAATTTGTTGAGGGTAAACTTAATCAATTGTACCTTGTTCAAAGAAAGACTATGTGACAGAAATAGGGAATGACCTAGTTTTGTTTTGGTTTTTATGCTTATAAACTGCTAAAGGAAACATCCTTGTGCCCATCTATTATGTAACGATTGTACATGGGTATTTCTATAGGGTGAATTCCTAGAAATTGAATTATAACGTAATAGATATTACATATTGCCTTCCCAAAACTTGGTATTTATTTACATTTCCACTCCCACCAATGACATATGTAATCACTCATTTTTCAAAAACATTAATTATAGGGCGCCTGGGTGGCTCAGTTGGTTGAGCGACTGCCTTCGGCTCAGGTCATGATCCTGGAGTCCCTGGATCGAGTCCCGCATCGGGCTCCCTGCTCGGCGGGGAGTCTGCTTCTCCCTCTGACCCTCCCCCCTCTCATGTGCTCTCTCTCATTCTCTCTCTCTCTCAAATAAATAAATAAAATCTTTAAAAAAAACATTAATTATAAATCACTTTGCTTTTTAACTGTAGTCAATGTGATGAGTAGAAAATAGTAAATCAGTCTTATCTTAGTTTGCTGGTGAGATGAGTTTCTAAGTTCGTATTCTTTTAAAAAGTCTTTTTAAATAATTAGACCATTTTTCTTATTAATTTACAGAAACTTTTATATATAACGGATGGTAACCCATTTTCCGCTGTACATGCTACAAGTATTTTTTCCAAGTCTGCTTCTTATCTTTTGATTTTGTTTATGATGTCCCAATAAAAGAATGCATTTTACAGTGGAATGTATCATAACTTTTGTTTACAGGGTATGCAGTGGAAAGCTCTCTGGAGGGACTCAGCTTCCTCATATTTCAGTTATACACATTTCCAGTTGTCAGGATCCCTCTCCTTTTCTCATCAAGGCACTGACTTGAGCCATAAAAAAGGTCATGGCAGAGAATTCAACGGTCACAATTTGGCAAAGTAAATTAATAATTTCTTGATATGGCCCGAGCAGCTCAGAACTCTCAATCCTGGCACAACAGAAAGAGCATCCCCCAAAGGGCTGCAAAATTGCGCCACGTGCTTTCAGCTGGACAACCCGGACTGGAGTTTGTCCCTCTCTCGCTATACTCTATGCATGACTGCAAGAAAGAACCAGCACAGTCCATTAGTCCAGGGTTTGCAGCTATAAGGTCCCCCAAAGCCTTGACCTCAGGGAGCCAGACCACGTCTAGGTCCCAAGAGGATGAGAGTGGACAGCACTAGAGGCCACTGGTCACCTGTCCTGGGAGGAAGGGACGTTCATACCACCATTGCCCTTCAGCATGAACTCCCTCCTCAACTCCATGGCCACTCTACCTATTCTTTGCCAGTCCACGGATTACAAACCCTCTTCCTTACACTCTTTCATGTCTTAGTAGAGCAAAGTTCCCCAGTGTGGTGCCAGGATTAGTACAGGTGTGCTCATACCATAGTCTAAGACTACGCCATACAGGTTTTAGGGTTTTCTATCCGCAGCAAAGTTTTGGAAGCGCTGTAGTAAAAAGTCATTTGACTGGAAGACGCAAAATTCACTCAGAACTAAGCAAAAAAGAGGAATTTATTGAAATACAACGGAGGTGTTTCATAAAACCAAAGAAACACAACAGGAAGCGCAAGTCGGCCTCAGAGAGGATGGAAACTGGCAACTTCTCTCTTTTTCCCAATCCTACTCCCTAATAGAACTTTTCTGTTCCATTTGCTGATTAAACCAAACACAGCTGCCTCAGACCCGAATTCACGTAACTTCCCACTTCCAGAAAGCTTAGCGTCTCTGAGACCCCCCCCCCACCACCAATTTCAAAATCCTGAAGGCAACAATTTCATTAACCTAGCATGAGTCAGGTGGCCACTCTAGCCCTTTCTGGTCCAAAATGCAATGACGGGGGTCATGGAGTTTCATACACCACCAGCTCCTCTTGGGGCACTGAAAGAAGACACAAATGGTTAGGACAGGTGTGGGCAGAGCAGACAAACTGACCCACCTGCCAGGAAAGTTTAGGAATCTGCAAAGTTGAGGTCCCCTCTTGAGTCTCTGTGAACTCACCACAAAGGCTCTTTTATGAAGCCTCTGGGTAGAGAAGCACTGGCCTGGCCAAGGGACTCCCCCAAGAATGGCCAAGAGCTGCATTCAGTTTTTTAAACTCCAGTCATCATAATTGTGTCAATGAAGCGAGGAAAGGGGACAATGACAGTCTTAGAAACCCGCTGCTGGAGGTGGAGTAAAGATTAATATCGAGTACATAGTGTCTTGACGGCATCAGTCCTGGGGTGTCCAGTAATTTGAGTATTTCCCTTACAGAGAACTTGTTGAAATTCCTTTTGATTTGTCCTGATTCTCTGGACCTCCTTTTTCTATGGAGTACAACCCTGACATTCATGGACATTTTTGGTGGGAGGAGTGGAAAATGCCTGGATCCCTTTCAAAGGAATTACTACAATAAAGTTGGGGGCTAACTACAGGATCTAAGGTCATCAGGAAACTGAGTGGGTACTCAAGAGTAACTCATCCCAGAGAAAAGGTGCTCGCAAAAATGTAGATTCCTGGTCTGTAGAGTCCAGATGTACCAGATGCATTTGCATTTTGACAAGCTCCCTGCATGAGACTGATGTTCACTGAAGTTTGAGAACCTCTGTCCTAGAACCTGAAGCTAGAGCTTCTTGGAATGAGCCAATTCCCTCATGCACTCGGGGTCTCATACTCATTTGGGAATGTAATGAAAGCAATGGTGCCTCTTTCCAGAAACATGCACAAAAATACCTACACAGAAAAGGTACCTGCAATCTCAGGGGCTTCACTGATTCCCTGAAGCTCTTCTTCAAACCCAGATTAAGACCACTTCCCTGGAGAAGATAGAGACCCTGGGATGTCTTGAGGGAAGAGGAGGAGAAAAGAAGGAAATGGAGGAAAGTGGATCAGCGAAGGGAGCCAGTTACACATCACTATGATTCTGGAGTCAGGAAGATTTTAGTCCCAACCCTGGCTTCGCCACCCACTCACCAGCTGTGTGACATCCGTCAAGTTACTTCATCTCACCAGGACTCAGTTTCTTCATCTGTGTCCTAACAGGATTGCAAAGAATGTTAAGTGAGATAACAAGTATCTGAAGTACTTGGCCATGAAAACTGACACATATAGTTGATGATAAAGAAGGGATAACTATTGAATCCGTAGGTCAATCAGTCATTAAATGCCAGGTTATTCTTCTGAAGAATAAAGACAAGAAGACAAACAATCTAGAAGCCCCCAGCAGGAATACACTCAGGGAGACAAGATGGCAAAGAGGAAGCATTTCCACACTAGTAATCCCACTGGGGAGAGGCTTTTCTCACTATTGTTACAAAAATCAGCATGCAAATGTGATGAGCAAGGTAGAAACAAAGACAGTGGGTAAAGAAATGCGATAAGATCACCAAACCAGAGAAAATAGAACAAATACAAGGAAGAATCTAAGTCTTGAGAACTTTAGCTCCGAAAGGGGCCTCCGGAATCAGCTGACAAGCCCATTATTAACAGAACCTTCTGATCAGCCTTTTTTCCTACATCTCTTTACATTTTGCCAAAGATAATATTCACTTTGATGCTGCAAAGCGTTAGTTTGCTTTTTGTGTTTCTTCTCTCCATAATTGAATGTTAGGCCATCCTTTTGTTATCGGCAAATTGGGCTGACAAAAAGAGCATTATAAATTGTGAAAATACAAACAAATTCTCCCAGCTCTGAAATTCTCCTTCTACTCAAATGGTTGACACAAATAATCCAGGGGGATGGAATTCCTCGAGTGCAGGAAGGAACAGAGTTCATTCTTCCATTGGCAGAAAGAGGTGGCTCCCTGCACAGTTTGGGAGACTGGGGCCACCAGCATCTAGGGACTCTCTCTCCCTTCCAGAGAGCTGGGCACTGGGGCCAAACGCTGACTCCTCATTCCTGCAAGTCTTGGGAAGGTGGGGGCAGAGGTTATGCTCCAGGTGCTCTGCCTCTGGGGTAACCTGAGAACTTTGAACCCCCGGACTGCTAAATTCCAGGCTTTAGAGAGCTCCCAGCCTGGGTAATGGGCCTGAAAGGGCCAGAGCCCAGGCAGGACACACGGTGACAGCGTGGGAGCCTGAGCGTTTGAGTCTGTTGCTAATGATGCTGCCTGCGTGCGTCACAGGGACCCTTCCCTCTGCTTCCCTGCTGACAGGAGCTGTCCTGGGCATGAGCCTCGAGAGCCAGGCCCATCTTCCCAGGGCCTCTTTAGGAGGGGGCCCAACAGGACTCGCTCCTCTTCCATTCCCATCTGTCTAGAAGGGAATCAAAACAACCAACGAGTCAAAGAAGTTAGCTTTTGAAGTCAGGCTATTTCAGCAACCACGGTCTTTATCATGGAGGCTTCCTCACTCTTCTCCCCAGGCAAAAGCACATAACCGACCGACCGTAGCCTTCCCCAGGTCAGGCCTGCTTGGGGGGTGGGAGGCAATGCTCTAAATTTCTTCCTTTTTTTTTTTTTTTTAAAAGAGTTTATTTATTTATTTGAGAGAGAGAGCATGAGAGGGGGGAGGGTCAGAGGGAGAAGACGACTCCCTGCCGAGCAGGGAGCCTGATGCGATGCAGGACTCCATCCCGGGACTCCAGGATCATGACCTGAGCCGAAGGCAGTCGCCCAACCAACTGAGCCACTCAGGTGCACAATGCTCTAAGTTTCAAGGCTTCCAGTGAGCTGCTGAGAAAGGTAACCTAGTGTCAGTGACTTTTCTTTAAGAAATGAAATCTGTCAACTACGCATTATGCTACTGATCTCCAAGTGCATGGAGTCATTTATTCATTTATTTAAATATGTTTGAGCTCCTACTCGATGCCAGGTTCTGGGTTAGAAGCCGGGGAGGCTAAGATGAGTAAGACATGGCTCCTACTCACATCTTGGGAACATAAGACACTCCCAGCTTACTCTAATACAACCAAGTATTAATTTGGTTTCAACTGTTGGGTGGGAAAAGAACCTAATAGTTCATAGAATCTAAGAAGGCATCAAAAATTAAAACATGGCAAAGGTAGGGAGGCCCCAAGAACAAGTGGCACCTGGGGACATCTGGGTAGCTCAGTCAGTGAAGCGTCTGCCTTCAGCTCAGGTCATGATTCACGTCCTGGGATCGAGCTCAGCCCTGCATTGGGCTCCCCGCTCAGCAGGGAGCCTGCTTCTCTTCTTCCTCTGCCCAGCCCTCACCCTTGCTCTCTCTCTCTCTCTCCCTCTCAAATAAATAAAATCTTAAAAAAAAAAAAAAAAAAGAAGGAGAAGAAGAACTGGAACCTGAGATTGGAACACTGTCAGAACTGCCTGCCTCTCTTCTCTCAGCTTCTGCCTGATCACTCAACTCATTCTCAATAAACACCACTCCCGGCCACGTGCAGGACATCCTCCTGCCCTGGGCTTAGGTTTTCCAAAGTCCAACACCTGAAAGCACTTCATTCTTTCTTACTTTCTATAAGAAAATCCTGGGGAGCTGCCTTGACTGGTCCATTTTGTATCAGATGGCTACTCTTCGGTGAATTACCTGGTAAATAATATGCCCCTCCTCAAAGAAGCCATTTACAGTCAAGGTAAGGGGCAGCAAAATAAAGGGGGGTGGTGAGTGTCTTTGGACCAACCCCAAAAGGTGTGCCTTCATTTTCTTCCCTGGGTATGGTTGCCAGATACAATGTAGGCTGCCCAAATATTGCATAGGACATATTTATACTGAAAATAGCATATTTTATGTATGTATGTAGTTAGTTAGTTAGTTAGTTAGTTATATTTGTACTTACAACAATTTGTATTGACAACCCTATTCCTGAGGCTCTTCAAGGAAAAGGCAAGCGGTTCTTGTTGCTGGATGGTTTGAGAGCCGTATTGGTCAGCGGTGGGAGAACGGCTAACATTTCCAGGTTAGGTTCTGTGGCTGTAGCCCTCGGAAATTGACTTGGGCTAACTTAAGCCACAATAGGGAATGTACTGGCAGGCCGCCAGGCAAGGCCACCTCTTTAACGACTCCAGAGACAGCCTGGGAACGGTGCCCTTGAAGTTATGCATGTGGCTGCTGATTGCAGGGGAACTTCCAGAACAGGAGCATTTGGACGACCTCCCGTGAGAAGAAGAGGACCTGGGGCTGTACCAAGCAGACAGCTCTGCTTGCTCAGTTTCCCACGTGGTCACTCCAGTGCGATTCTTCTCTCACCTCCTCGAGAACGCATAGCAAATGGGAGAGACCGTGGCGGCACTTCAGGATCACCTTGAGTTGGTTCTGATTAGTTAGTTATGTACACTCGATATTCAATATTCAGATCAGTAAGAAGTCATGACTCGAGACAACCCAGTCCTAACGGCCATCTGTCCTGTTGCCCGGGACACAATGTTGGGGGCCGAGGAGAGACACTCTAGTTGGGTTTGGGTCTGATGCCTCATCCATGGAGAGAGCAGATCTGGATCACATGGAACAGGCAGTAGGCACTTCCCTGAGGGGAAAGCAAGATGCTGTGAGCAGAAACGGGGAGAAGGCATGCTCAGGGAGGCAAAACAAGCAGATGCGTCTGTGTGTTGTGTCCGTGACAAAGAGCTGCGCCCCGTCATCCTTGCCCTCTGGTGCTGCTGACCCTGGGCGGGAAAGCTGGCCAGCTACCGACTGAGGCGCTCATGAAGCGGCCCCTCGGGCTTGTTCTCCACAGCAGCGTCGTGATAATCCGAGACAACCTGACAACGCAGAGTCAGGGCGGAGGGTGAAGACAGGCATTTGGTACTACTAGTGCTCAAAACACTTTTAGGGGAATTTGCCTTTTAAAAATAAATGAGAGCAAAAATCAAGACTAATCCTCCATCATGTCACTCTGACTCCCCGCATGGCAAGAGGCATTGGGCTCAGCCGGGGGTGGTGGTGCGGTGGTGGTTAAGAATGAGTGTACAGACCACTGCGAACAACCTGCTACCATCAAGAAGCAACGGGCACCCCTCCTCCGCGTGAACGGGTATGCACTTCGCTTCCCTGTGAAATCGGGCTGAGCGGGGCTGTCTCAACCTGAGTTGGTTCATAGGTGTGGGTCCTTCGTGTGTGCATCGTCCACTGCCTGGCATGTGGCAGAGACAAATGAGGGTCTTGAGGACAGGAACCTGGACTTGTTCCCAATAACCTGACCTTGCCTGGGCTGAGGATGGCAAAGAGAGAGGAGACGGGCTGGGGTGTTTAGAGAGTCAGGACAGCGTGCTGCTCACCAAATCATTGGCTTGTGGTGATCAAATTCAATGCCACACAGAAAACACTGAGAACAGTGACACATAGTATGCCTTGTAAGACTTCAGTAACTGTTGGTTGTATTATTTGTATAGGTAAGATACAAGTTCAGCTGCTGTAACAAAAGTTACAGTAATAGTGGCTTAACCAAGAGAGAGCTGTATTTCTCCCTCAGGAATGGTCCTTGTATAAGCAGTCCAGGACTAAATTTGGCAGTTTCCCGGGGCAGAAGACCCAGACTCATCCCATCTTGTCACTCTGCCGTCCTCAACATGTGGCTTCCATCTCAAGGTCTAAGATGATTGCCCAGGCTCCTGCCATCACATCCACATTCTGGGCAGAGAAAAGGGAAGTGGAACACATGCCTAGCCCTTTAGGGTGTTACCAGAAGTGGCGTGCATCCCTTCCATTCACATCCCATTGGCTAGAACTTCATCACAAGGCCGAAGCTCACTGCAGGGGAAGCTGGGAAATACAGTCTTGGTGTCTCACTGAAATTCTGAGTTTTATCTCTAAAGGAAGAAGAGAAAAAATAAAATAAAAAATAAAGGAGGAAGAGATACACGTATGTTTAGGGGCCCTGAGCATGCCCTGCTGTGCTCTTCCTGTTGTTTCCCTGCACACAGAGCCAGAACTTGCCAGAGTCCAAGCCCGAAAACCTGGGATCTCTTGAAGTAACACAGAAATGTGGGGGAGCTTGGGACAGTTGAATGGGGGAGCGGACAGAGCTCTGTGCTGGGGGTGAGGGGAGGTTGGAAACCGCCTCCCACCATGCTCTTCTTTCCTCAGCCTTTGCCCACTGAGCTTTCACATACACCTGCTTTCCCTCCCACCCCACCTCAATTCAGGTGACTCCTATCCAGTCTCCCCCTTCCTATTCTCATCCTGTGTTCCCTTCCAGCCCATACTTTCAACCCTACCATCCCGCTGGAGAATCCAGGGACTCAAAATGGCAACTCAGATTTTCCTATGGTGGTATCTGCCCCTTGGAAAGAGATGGTCTCCTGCAGTTACTGGGACACAAACGCTGGATTCCCCAGCAGCTGGCCCCAGGGCCTTCCTCACAAATGCAGGGCCCTCCGCCTCACAGCTGTATGCACTTCCTTCCACTTCCTCCCACAACCCAGGTGGAGGGGGCAGTGGGCTTGGGCTCGGCATCTTCCAAGAGACAACTGGCCTCATATAGGACAAGTCACTTCTCTTCCGACTGGCCCAAAAGGGACAGCGACCATTTCACCAGCACACGGCTCCCTTCCACAGCTACTCCCCCCCACCAGCCTCCCTGGCGTCTCAGCACCCCCCTAATAAAGCTCCCCCTGCCCCTCGCAGGCCTTCCCCCCACCTTTCTGGCAGGACCGGCCAGGCCCGCCTTCCTAATGACCCTCTGCAAGAGGAAAGCTCACAACCCCTGCTCTGCTTTGATGAGCTGACCCTGCTTTTTCCAGTCACAAGGGCAGTCTGAGGCCGAATTTTCCATCGGGAGAAAGGCAGGAGTCAGGGCAAGCCCCGGGCGGAGGGAGGGGCCTGGGGTAGCTCCGTGGCCAGTCTGCCTCCCGCCTTCTTTGGTTTGAATTAGTGGGTGCCTTGAGCTAGAGCAGATGTGGCCTGTTCTGAGAGCTCGAGGATAGAGGGAGGGAGGAGAACACATTTCTTTTTAATGGGAACCAGATTTGAGAGGGGGAAAAATGAGAATTAGAGAGGAATGAACACCCAGAAAGCCCAGCAGAGCACCTGGAGGCCTGCCCAGTGTGGCCTTCCACGACGGGTCTGCACAGCGCCGCTCCCAGGTCCCCTCCTGCCAGCCACAGGGTCACACCTCCACGCGCAAAACCCTGTCACTGGCTGCCTTTCGTTCCATCCTCCCACCGGCCCTGCAAAGCTGGCTGCCGGGAATCACTAGCCCACTCGTCCCAGAGTCTCCTAAGACTCTGAGGGATTATGGGATTGCTCAAGGTCAGCCCCAGAAGGGAGGAGCCCTGGGGCCCAAGGTCAGCAGCCAGAGGGAAGGAGAGCCCTGGGGCTGAGATGTAACAGCAGTGAGGCAATCGATTGCAGGCACCCTCTTCCCCAGTCTGCAAGGATTTGCATGGATTTGCTTAAGTTATGCATCAGTACAGACTCTGCCTATATTTAGATGTCATGAAATAACTTTCTCCTTTTTAAAACTGAGATGGGGGCTATTTTAAGGTAGCCAAAGGTTACCTATTCGTGTACCATACATGTAAAGCTGTATGGAGAATTACACAGTTTCACAAACAATCCTACAACCACACGGGAGCGCAGAGAAGATTCTTTTGTGTTTGCCACGGAGCGAGAGCACCCCTTCCCACTTTAGAAGGAAAGAAACTGCCCCCTCTCCCCCAGGCAATTAAACCTTGGCGCTGTTGTATCTGCTGTTAGGAGAAGCACAGGCTCCGATCTCGGACCGAGGAAGTCGACCAGGGGAACAAAGGCCAATCAGGATTTGCCGGCAAGAAATGTAATGGCTCCTCCTTGTCCTTCCTCCCCCCTTGGCCTTGGCTTTTGGGAGGTCTGCAGGTGAGGGCCTACTGGGCGCCCGCGTTACAAACATGAGTAAGACCTCACCCTTGGCCTCAAAGTTCTCAAAACAGACGCAGCAAGTGATCAGGCCCCTATAAAGTGAAATGTGAGAAGACAGAATTACGTACAGCCACTGTGGGAACCCCGCAAGGAGTGAGGTGGAAGTGCAGGGAAGGTTCCGGAAAAAAATGAAAAAACTGATCAGAGTCTGAACAGATGAGGAAGAGTTGAGGGAGGGGGTCACGAGGAGGGAGGGTGTGGTCCCAGGTGTTCCGGTGGAGGAAACAGCATGAGGATGGCCTGGAGGCGTGACACAGCGGGTCACGAGACCTGGGGGTTTGGGCAGGCTCCAGCCAAAAAGGGCCTCATGTCTGCTGAGGGCTTGCCCGCCATCCTCTTGGCAATGGCGGTTTTAAGGCGAAGAGTGGTTTGATCACCTTGAACGTTGTGTTCCTGGCAGTGCCGTGGGGCTGACAAGCTGCACCGAGGGAGGTCTGCGAGGAGGTCGAGGCAAACATCCAGCAGAGTGATGAAGGTCTGAGTGAGGGCCCTGTCAGTAGGGGTAAAGAGGAGAGAGCAGGTCTGGGAAAGATCTAGAAGGTTAATCAGAAGCACTTAGTGAGTGGGTAGATACGGAGGGAAACCAAGGAGGAGGAAAAAGGAACATGGAGGGGCCAGACAGACTTTGTTCTCCCGGTTGGTTGGAGAGATCGGGAAGCCAGAGAGGATGATGTTGTCAGGAAGATGGGAGAAGGGCAGATTTTTTTTTTCTTAATGGCGAAATAGAGCTGTTAGACGACCCCTCGGGCTGAGGAGCCTCCCCTGATTGGAGACTCTGTAAATCCAGCTGCTTTCAAGCTCAGGCAGCATCCTGCTCCCTCTTGAGGATTTAATTCAATTCAATAAATACTTATTGAACAGCTACTCCTCATAAGGTAAAGGGGAAGAGACGAGAACTAACAATTATTGAGTACTTAAACTGTGTTAGCAGAGTGTTAAGTGCATTTACATGTAATCTCATCTCCCATCACAGTCCCCTCAGCCCTCCGAGGCAAGGTCATTTACCTGCAGGGCCCTGAAAGGTCAAGTAATTTGTCCAAGCTTAGGTGGTAAGATGGGGGAGGGGGCAGGATGCAAATCCAGAAGTCGTGCTCCATCTCTGAGACCCATTGTTCCTCAGGGAACCCAGGAGCTTGCAAGTGGCTGATACACAAACTATTTTAAGCAAAAAAAGAGAAAGCTCTGGCTTCTTTAACTAAAAAGCACATGAGTCAGCGGGCTCCAGGCATAGCTAGATCCAGGAGCTCAAATGATGCTGCCAGCTCTCTGTTGTTCGTGCTTATAAATGAATGAATCCATCTCTCTCCCATTGATGTTCATCCTGGCTCATATAGAAGGCAGCATGATAGTTTGGGGGTCCCACAGGCTGAATTCAGATCCTGGGTCCACCACCTAACTCGCTGTGTGACTTTAAACAAATTGCTGAGCTTCCCAGTGCCCTTGTGTCCTCATCTGTGAAACAGGTAAAATAATAGCGTCTGCCTCACAGGTTCTTGTGAGGAGTAAATGCGATTATCCCCACGAGGTGCTTGGATAGGGCCTGGCACAAAGTCAGCTCTCAACGTGCCAGCTATTATTGTTGATTTTTTTTTTTTTTTTTGAGAGAGAGAGAGAGAATCTTAAGCAGGTTCCATGCTAAACGTGGAGCCCGACATGACCTGAGCCAAAATCAAGAGTCTGACACTTAACCGACTGAGCCCCCTGGACGCCCCACCCAGCTATTATTATTTCTGTCTCTGCTTCTTTCGAGGCAGGCCTCATTCTCTCTCGTTGCAGACAGCTTCCTCCACATGACCCAGAAAGATGGCCACAGAAACCCCGACTTACATCATCCTCACGCCTCCTAGTCTCAGAGGAAGAAGACGTTTGCATACCTGGAGCAAATCTCAAGCAGACTCTGATTGGGTCTGCCCCAGTCACGTGCCATCTCTGAGGCTGGGGATGGAGTGTTTTCATTGGCCAGCCTGCATCTGCCCAGCGTTGCACCATGGGGGGCGCCATGATTAGCAGCCCTGCTTGAATCATCTAGAAGGAGAAGAAGGAGGAATCCTTAAAAGATGGATGCTGTGAAGACAAAATAACCTATGTGCAGTGTTTTGCTGTGGGTGCTGTTGAAAGGGAGTGATGAGAAGATGGGGGAGGCACAGTCTCCTCTCCATGAGAACTTACAGCGAAGTGGGGAAGACGAGGCAAAGACACACGTAACAACACCAGAAGGCAGATGTTATGGCCAGAGTGCTGGTGTCCCCCCAAACCCATATGTTGAAATCTTAACCTGCAATGTGATGATCCTAGGAGGTGGGGCATTTGGGAGGTGGCGCCCTCGTGAATGGGACTGTTCCCTTATAGAAGAGGTGCGAGAATGCTCCCTTGCCCCTTTCTGCCATGCGAGGTTACGGCTGGAACGCAGAAAGCAGGCTCTCACCAGGCACCAAATCTGCCGGTGCCTTGATTTTGGACTCCCCATTCTGCAGGCCTGTAAGAAATAAATGTTTGTTATTTAAGCCACCTAGGCTATGGAATTCTTGTTATAGCAACCCAATGGACGGCAATGGCAGATGTCCTAACAGATTGTCATAGCAAATACCATTTAAGAGAAGGACAATTGACATTCTCTACAATTTTCAGGAAAGAAGAGATCACATCCTGTTGGATGAATCAGCACAAGTCTTATGAAGAGGGTAGCAATTGAGATGAACTGTGAGGTATGGGTGGGAAGTTTCTCATGGGGATGGTGCCCATTCAATGTGAATAATTGTGTTGGGGAAGGGGGGCCACCTAGTTTGAGAATACAGGGTGTGGGAAAAAGTAATCTTGAGAGGTAAGGCTGAAAGCTGAGCTAGCAACGGCACACAAAAAATGTGGGCCAAGCTCAAGAATCATTAGATCAGGGGGCTAGAAAAGAAACAGCTATACATAGATATTGAATTACTGAGATTGAGGGCAGGGTATGCATGGTGTGAGTCAGATGCTGAGGTCATTTAGAAAGTCCCAGAGTTATGAGCACCATCAGCCAGGATGGGGAAAAGCCAGGATAAGCAGATGGCCAGATGGCAAAGATTTTTAAAGAAGAATCTTAATTCTTGATCCCCAATACCCTCCAGAGACTTCTCTGTGACTCATGTAAACTCTAGTTAATCCAAGAGAAGTTGGCTTTCTAGAAGTAATTTTATATCCATGGTAAGTATGCAGCCATTCATTCATTCACTCATTCACTCATGCACTTCACATTTGTGGGGCATTGCTCTGGGCTCCACGGACACAAATGAATAAGACTCGGTCCCTGACCTCAAGGAACTCGCTGTGTGGTGCAAACTACTATTTTGTTCATACTTGCTGGTTGCACACTGTATACTGATTATCTCTTATGTACTTGGCTCCCCACTGGACTGGGTATTCCAGTCAATAAGTGTTTATTGACTGATTAATTGTATCTTTATCCTCAGCCTCCACTTGCTTTGAGAGACCTTAATGAAATAATTTCATTTCAATTATGTATTGTCTTGAGCAGAGTCTGGACATTGTAAGAGGAAGCAAGGAGAAAGTTGAGCCCTCTTCATGAGAGAAGCAGCCACTGCCCTCAGAAAGTGCCAAGAAAGATCTGATTCTGTTGGAGGAAAAGTTAAATTTCATTTGGGGAGAGGGGAGGGGGAGGATTATCCCAGATGAAGTTAACAATAGAAGGGGGTCCAAATGGCCCTGTGAGAGGGACAAGTGGAGGGACTGAGGTGGGGGTACATTGGAGGGTGGTAATGACCTTGCTGGGAGCTTAGACACGGAGATCAGAGGGAGGGGGTTGGGCTTCAGGTAAATGGTGGCAAGTTAGGAACAGGTAATCGCGGAGTGGAAGGGAAAGGGCTGAGTGGAGAATTTTATTGTAACATATGCAGGAGAATAAAGATGACCAGGAGTTCTTGAACACTCTACCCATGAAGAAGTGGGGTCTATTGCTACTCCCCTTGCATCTGGGCTGGTCTGTGACTACATTGGCCAGTGGAATACAACAGAAGTGAGGTTATATCTGTTCTAGGCCCAATCTTTAAGGAGAATGGGGACTCCCTCCTTGGTCCCCTGGAGCCCAGAGCAGGTCTATCTTCAACCCTGATCACCTGTAGCTTGTCACCACTGAGATCCCAGCATCTCTCAGTTGAGCCCCAGTAGGTTACCATAGACTCCAGCATTGGTGTCCTCCTCCCACCCGCCACCCTGTTTCCCAGAGCCTCTGACCTTTTCTGCTAGGGTAGGTTTTACTTCCAAAACACCTTCTGGGAGCGATTCTCTTGCATCCCAATTGGCAACACATCCAGTCCTGCACTTGCCACAGGTGTCCCATTTGAATTTTCTTAGGGTAGCCTGAATCCACATTGTTTTCATCCCCTACCACCTTAACCCCTCCTTGAACAGGTATCTCCAGACGGACTGCGGCAGAATCCCTTGGATCAGTCCTGATGCCTATTACAGAGGCGACAATGAGCTGCAGGTTGGCCCCGGCTCTTCAGTCTCCTAACCAGGTTGCACAGGTGTGAATTCCAGTTGTTCCCCAATTATTACTGCAAGCCTTTCATCTTCTGTCAGCCATTTGCTTCTCTTTCTCCGGTGATTCACATTCTGGCTTTTCCCAACAGAGCCCTGATCCCTCTGTGGGACCCTATGTCTTCAGCGGTGAATATTGTCGAAATGGGTCAAGCTAGCCCGCACGAGATAAAGCTGAGAGGGTAAGAACAATGGCCCCCCAGCCATGGGCCAGACCCTGTCTTCCTCTTAGCCCGCTTTCTGCTCCAGCAGTCTTCTCGAACGGGCTCAGAGGAGACAGTTACCCTGTCCAAGGTCAGAAAACTGGTCACCTGACACTTAGATCTCCTAACGCCCAGTCTGGTTTACTCATAACTATGACATCTTCCCATGTCTGACAGAGTCACGCCTCATGTGGAAGGAAGGCCTATGGGATATTTAGGATAAAGAGACTCTGACCTCGGTTGAGATGAACAGCACACAGCTAAGCTTACTCTCAAAAAATTAATGTTCCGATGGGAGAAGACATTAATTCAATGTATTAAAAAATGTCTTATTAAGCACCGACTATGTGTAAGACATATATTAAGACCTGTGAAGAATATGAAAATGAGTGAAATGTGGTCTCTGACCTCAAGAGCTTATGATCCAGCAAGAGAGAAAGGACAGGTACATGTGAAGATAAAGTAGCAACGAAAAACCGGAACATAACGAGGAGTCTGGGCTGTGGGGAGTGAGACCCAGGAGAGGTTGAGAAGCCAAGCCGGGGAGGTGTCCACATAGCCTGTGGCCTGGCCTCCCCGTTGCAGAGGAACAGCCCACAGGTGGATAAGGAGGTTTTTCCCAGGGACTCTTTGTGGCCCTGCTTCTGGTGCCCGGGAGCTGGGAGCATCCTAGACGTGGTCAGTCTACATGGCATGTTTGCATATGGTACTATTTACAGTAGTAGTTTGTTGGTGAAATTCATGGCTCTGGCAGGGACACACAGCAGCTGGGGTCTGAACCGTCATTCTAGTTTAGACACTGATCTGTGACAGAGACCTGGCCCCCCACTCTTCACTTCTCCCCCCTGCCCCGGGGCCCTGCTCCCCTCTCCTCTGTTTTCACCCACTCTTGGGCTCTGCTCTTACATCCAGGCCCCAAGCACTATAACCTTGGGGATCCTATAAAGTCAGACCATGCCGAGAGCTGCCCAACCCTGAGGTTGTGGGATCCCCCCTCCCCTTGACCGCCTGCCGCCCTCGCCCTCGTTTGCTGAAGAAGAAAGTGCAACACTGCAATGCTGGCCCCTTTTCTCCTTAAAATGCCAAAGGGAGACGAACGCCCTGGGGGCTGGAGTCCAAATCTGACATCCTTCTATTTGAGATGGGAACTCCAAAGCCATTTGTCACGGTAATGATTGCTGATTCTAGAGCATCATGGTGACTGATGGCCCGGCCACCTAGAGCTTGTCTTTATGGCTTTCTCTTTCACGAGAGAGCAATCGCTCAGAGTGGTGGCAGGTGGGGGTGGCTAAGGGCTTTGAGATGAGAAGAGAGTCACAGCTCAGCTTGTTACCAACCATGGGGTGCAAGGGCAGAGAGGGGTGCAAATAGTTAGCTGATAGAGAAAATTCAAAATCTGTGCATTTGGGTGGGTTGTTTCATTTGAATGCCTCTGGCATATTCTCTCCAGGCAAAAATGTCCCCCACCAAAACAGGGAAAGACATGATACTAAATGTGGTCTGAGCCTTAGCAGAGCGGGAGGGAGATCAGGCCCGGCTTGTTCTGCATCACCCTCAAGGACAGAGCAAGAGGAAATATGGCTGAGAAGCTGTGAGGTGGGTGAGGAGAGGCTTAAAAAAAATACTTGTCCAGGGCGCCTGGGTGGCTCAGATGGTTAAGCGTTTGCCTTCGGCTCAGGTCATGATCCCAGGGTCCTGGGATCGAGTCCCGCATCGGGCTCCCTCCTCTGCGGGAAGCCTGCTTCTCCCTCTGACCCTCTCCCCTCTCATGCTGTTTCTCTCTCGCTCGCTCTCTAAAAAATAAATAAAATCTTAAAAAAAAAAAAAGAATTAAAAAAAAAAAAAACTTGTCCAGCTACCAGGAAGCAAGGCAGGGTGTACATGATTTTCCAAGGAAACATCTGGACATCTGCCCCTCTTTTTGAGGAAGGAGACACATCCCTGTCCAAGATGGAGGTTTTGCTTTGCCAGTTTCGAGGAAGCTCAGGATAACAAGGAGGTGGGGGAGGTTGGGTGGGTGGGGGTTAGGGTCTGATGTGTCCCCTGATCACCCTGACTTGTGACTGGCAGCTCAACAAACAGGGTGGTGAGCAAATGTGTGGAGGTCTGCTCACCCTTTCCCAAGCTCCGGGGTAAGCGTGGAAGTAAGGGAAGTCGTGGGTTCACCCAGATCCCGGGTGGTGACTTTATTTGGAAATAAGGTCTTTGCAGATGTAATTAGTTAAAGATCTCAAGGTGAAATCTTCCTGGATTTAGGGTGGGCCCTATATCCAATGACTGGTGTCCATCTGAGAAAAGGAGAGGACACGCAGAGGAGAAACCCATAGGAAGACAGAAGCAGAGATTGGAAGGATACACATATAAACTAAGGGATGCCAGAGAATGCTGGCAACCACCAGAAGCTGGGAGAGAGGCATAGAACAGAGTCTCCCTCAGAGCCTCCAGAAGGAACCAACTCTGCCGACACCTCGATCTCTGACTCTGTCCTCCAGAACTGTGAGAGAATGAATTTCTGTTTTAAGCTCCAAGTTTGTGGTGAATTGTTTCTTCAGCCCCAGGAAGCTAATATAAGGGAGTTGGGCAGAAGAGTTCCAGAGACGTGCCCCAGAGTGCCCTAAAGTGCCCCAGAGCACCACCCGGCTTAATGGCCCAAACTTTAGTGTCCGTAGGGCCTCTCAGTAGAGCATCTTCAGAAGTAAGAGCTCTTAGGGATGCCGGGGTGGCTCAGTCATTAAGCGTCTGCCTTCGGCTCAACTCATGATCGTGGGATCCCATGGTCCTGGGATCGAGTCCCACATCGGGCTCTTTGCTCAGCAGGGAGCCTGCTTCTCCCTCTGCCTGCCCCTCCCCCTGCTTGTGCTCTCTCTCTCTCTCTCTCTCTCTCTCTCGGTCAAATAAATACATAAAATCTTAAAAAAAAAAAAAAAAAAGAGCTTCTATTATGTAGCCCCCCTATTCCTGCTCCCTCATAGCCACCCCAGGAACATACAAACCCCAACCTGAACTGTCCTCTGCACCCACTCAGTGTGGGCCTCAGGTCAAGCCTGAAGATTGCCTGCCTCCTTTCTGCGCCACCACGTCTGCTCACATCTTCTGGCCTCAGTGTGCTTGGTCCTCCCCAGACTCCCACCCTCCCTCACAGGCTGAGTGTGAGAGGTGACAGTCCACCATAGACCCCTTGCCAGTTGGACCTCCAGAGCCCACTTCTCATTCTCAGTCAGGGCTGCCAGTCACAGAAAACACCCAGTGATCTCTCTGGCCTGGGGGAAGCAGGAAACCCATAGGTAGAAGGTTAAGGGAGGTCAAAACCAGTAGAAACTAAGATCACAGCACTCAAAGTAGGGACCTCAGAGAAGCCCCAAAACATGGCACCCATGTGGAGAAGGCACCGTTTTATCCATTATCCCCAGTTCCTCCCATAAAGATACCTGGGAAAGATGCCTTTCTTTAAATGAGACGTCTGTGCACATGTAATGTTTGGGAAGAACATTCCAGAGTAGACAAAGGGCCTAACAGCAACCCACACAATTACACTACCACCTAGGAATAAGGGGTCCCCCGAATCATTCTCTCTCCCTCTCTCCCTCTCCCAAACTCTGTTCCTTCTTGTTGGACACTTTGCCCTCCTCATAAGCAGTTCTCAGCCACGCACTGGAACATCTTACGTTTTATCACAGTCCCAGAGCTGCTTTGCCCCTCCTCGGAGCTGTAGGGCATTGGCAACTCCCACGACTCAGTCTTCCCTGTTCTCCTGGGTGGCCTTCTGGCTCTGTTGCCTGCAGGGGTGGCCAGAAGGAGGAGGCAGGCAGGCTTCCTCCTTCCCCCAGGCCTGGACCGGCTTGGGGAGATGGGGGGTCTGGGCCTTGGTGGAGCTTCGAGTGAAGGGGCCGCCAGGGGGAAAGGGCAGAGGGACAGTGCCCCTAGGACCTTTGATACCCTGGAGGCAGAAGGCCAAGCACATCTTGACAAACACATCCTGAGCGGTAGGGGCCGGGCAGGCGTGGAGGGAAACGGGAAAGACCAGACTCAGCGAAGGGATCATGGTCGTGGCAACCATCTGTTTCGTTGCAAATCGGCTTCATGGTCCCTGCCCACCTCTAAGCGTTCATCAGACTGTGTGTCCCCATGCTTGGTTCAGGACCGTGGCCACCAGACGCGTGGCTGTCTTCCTCCCAGCCACAGCTGCTCGGAGTCTGTGCCAGACTAGATCCCTGCCCTTGTCACTCCCAGCACAGCTCCTTCCTCCATGCAGACCCCAGACTGGCTCATCAGGGAGACTATAAGCACATGGGGCTCTACAGCCCCTCGGCTCTCCTCCTGCCTTCCACCTGCCCTGCACACACATCCAACATCTCAACAAGGAAGGGCTGCTCCCAGAGCGCAGGGGAGTCCCCTTCGCTGGTGTCTGGGCTGTGCCAAGGGCAGGCTGGGTGGCTTCCACTAAAGTTTAATGGTAGGGCTAGGGCCACATCAGGGTTGTTTGGTTTGGAAATGCACACAAAAATGTCTTCAGAACTACAGTTCTCAAGGAAAGGAAGTCTAGCACCCAAGACCGGGGACCAGGGATCAGGGACTGGGTTAATTAAGTCCAGAGGCCTACCCTTTAGGAAAAGTCAGAGTGCTGTCAGGGAATGGCTGGGCGTGGTCTTACGGAGCCCTGGGGAGCTGGTTGGAGGAGGGCAGGCACTGGGAGCATGCTCACTTGGGAGGGGACGTTGCAGTAGGGGAGACAGTTTTACTAATTACTAATAAACGTCTTTTGTTCTTAATGAACCGACTCAACTTTCCGCCTCCGACTTGGTTCAGACTCCTGCTTTCTAGGAATGGAGCAGTCCCGAGGCTCGGGGTGGGGGGCCAGGGAGACACCCACTCCTGGCTTCCCTGCCAGTCAGGAGGAGAACCTGGGAGTCTGGGGTTCCAATTAGTTTGAGAGGGGGTGAGGCTGGGGGTCCTTAGAGCTGCCAGGAAAAGAAGAGGAGGGGAATGGATGGTAGCAGAGGTAAGTCACCTTTGCAGGAAAGGGGGTGCAGGAGGTGCCAGACTCCTCCAGAAGGCAGGTTTTGGAGTCCGGCTCCTGGTTCCCTTATCTGAGGGGCACCTCTGTTCCCTCCCGCTGCCTGTGCTCCCTCCCCCTTTCCCAAGAGGATGCTGGGACCAGCTCAACATTTTATCCCGAGCTATTTTGAGGGGAGAAGAGGGGGGGCTGAAGCTGGTGGGGGAGCCAGATCACTGCCTTCTCTCTGGTTCCCACCGTCCCTTCCCCCACCCATGTTTCCAGGTTGCCAAGGAAACCACACAGCCTATCAGCAACTTCGGTTTTGTTCCTGTCCAACCCAGGAAACTTCGGAAGGCCAATTCAGTGGGAGTTCGGCCAGGCCCCAAGTTGGTGGGCAAGGAGAGGCCGCTCCGCCTTGAAGCCTCCTGCAGGGATGCCCTCCCACACAGCTGTGCACGCACACATGCATGCGCACACACACGCACACACTCACAGGCTCCGCCTGCCCCCACACACCCCAGCTCCAACCGCCGGGCCGGCAGAACCTAGCGGGAGGAGAGAAGAGCAAACACGAACGGGGGGGCATTCACCCTGCCTGCCCCCCACTAGAACCACACGTGCCTCCATGGGTCGCCATGTCACTGGTGAGGTTTGGGTGCCCCGGGGCAGCCCACCCACTCCAACAGCACCCTGTCCCCTCGGGCTTGGTCAGTGTCAGGCCATCCAAGGGCATGAGTCCTAAGGAGCAGGAAGAGGCCCTAAGCAGACAAAAGGATGTGCAGGAATGGCCCAGAAGGTCCACAGCAGCATCAGAGGGGTGTGTGACCTTGAGGAGGTCATTCAAATACTGGCTCAACATCACCTTCTGTGACAGGGGACCCAGGCATCAGCCTCTCCAGATGTTCCAAACATGACCGGGATCCTGAGGGGGGAGAGGCCAGCTAATAAACCACAGTAAAGGGCAGCTGGCTGTACAGTTGACCAATGCCATCACTTTCTGTCCCTCTCAAATCCCAGAACGAAGGCGAAGCTCGCCATAAAAGAAGGAACTTGCCAGTGATTTGAGCTGTCTAGCCAAGGTACCAGTTGCTACTCTGAGTAGTGAGTTCCCCATCGCTGGAGGTATTCAGGCAGAGGCTGGGGGCTCACTGACAGGCCTGCAGTAAAGGAGACTCCTGCTCTGAGTGAGAGCTTAGACCAAATGACCTCTGAGGTTCTGCTGGCAGGCAGATTCCCAAGTCCACGGTTTAGTCTTCTCAGTGCGCGACGGCCTAGGGGCTGAGGGCAGAGGGGCCGACCCTTCCTTCCACACTCAGGCATTCACGGGTGCAGCCAGCCTTCGCACTGATCAGCCACGTGGCCTGGCCTTATTCTTCCTGGAGGGCTTGAGTGGACACCCAAGGAAAACCCCAGTGGTTATAAGAACAGGGAGAGGAACTAAAGAGTCTACAGCACAACCAGCTTAGGGCAGAGGTCCCGTCTAGAAAGCCAATTTCTTTTCTTTTCTTTTCTTTTTTTTTTAAAGATTTTATTTATTTATTTGAGAGAGAATGAGAAAGAGCACATAAGAAGGGGGAGGGTCAGAGGGAGAAGCAGACTCCCTGCCGAGCAGGGAGCCCGATGCGGGACTCGATCCAAGGACTCCAGGATCATGACCTGAGCCGAAGGCAGTCGCCTAACCAACTGAGCCACCCAGGCGCCCTAGAAAGCCAATTTCTGCTTGAAATGAAGGATTGTGTCTCTTGAGAACAAGCTAAGAAGAGTGGTTTTGTTTTCTCCAAGATCAGGGACTGAGAGAGGCAGTATTTCTGGCCAGGAGAGCAGAGGGTCAATGTCAGGAGAAGAGAGCAAAGTCGCGGCACTATTGTAAGGCCCCTAGGATCAGGGATACTGCTGTGTCCCACAATCCAGGCTCCTGAGAATGGTTGTAGTGCCTGTGCTTGGTACAAGGGTACCCCACGGAGCAAGCAAAATGGGGCTGAAACCCAGTCACACTCTGCCGGCCCAGGAGTACATCCTGCAGAAGAGAGGCTGCCTGGAGGAGGTGTCATTTTGCTAAATCTCTCCCAGGGGTAGAAGCGGCCCCGCTCTAGCTCTAACCCGGCCCCACATTCATCTCCTGTGATCAGTACAAGTCTCACTGTGACCCTCCCTACTTAAACTTTTCAATGGCTGTGCTGGGGGGGGGGAAAGGCAAATTTCTTAGCCTGGTTGACAAGACCACGAACGAGACCCGTCCTTCAGGTTTGGTTAACCTGTTTTCTTTCCATCCGGTTGCACTCCAGCTATATCACCCCACCTGCCTTTCCCCAGACTCTGCACTCTACCATTCCCAGCTTCCTCAACGCTGTTCCCAGCATAGACGAGGCAGGGAAGCTGGTGGCAAACAACAGAAACCAGCTCGCACTAGCTGAAGCAGATAAGGAATATTCTGAAAAGCGAAATCCTGGTGGCTGAAGAGTTGATGGGCAAGCTGGAGCAGCACCTCCCACCACAGACAGGAACCAAGGGAGGCTGCAAGGCAGAGAAGGTCAGTGATAGGAGGCATCTGGTCGGAACACTGCTGCTGGTTCTGCCCCTTCCCTGCCTACATCCCTCTGTCCCCAGACTAGGTATTTGCTCCTAAGTTTGCAGACCAAGATATGACAGACCCTTCTTGTGAATGACTGCCAACTGTCCCGGCCCTTCTTGTCCCTCTCTTGAGACCCCAAGGGAGGCATCAGATTGGTTGAACTCAGGTTCCAGGGGCCCACCCTCCTTCCACCCTCCCTCCACATCCTTCCTCCCTCCCTCTGCCCATGCCTGTGCTGCGAGAAGTGCCAGGAGACAAAAAATCTGCCTCCTCGGCGTGTGGAGTAGAAGATGGAGTCCCAGGGCACCTAGGTGACTCAGTCGGTTAAGCGTCTGACTCTTGGTTGAGGCTCAGGTCGTGATCTTAGGGTCATGGGATCAAACCCTGTGCTAGGTGCAGTGCTCAGCACGGAGTCTGCTTGAGATTCTCTCTCCCCCTCCCCCTGCTTACTTTTTCTCTAAAATAAATAAATAAATAAAATCTTAAAAAAAAAAAAGGATGGAGTCCCACCTCCACTGAGACTCATGTGATGGGGCGTCCCTCTGAAAGAGGGAGGATGTTCAGATACTAGGCAATCACACACATGACAAATGTCCACTTCACTGCCCCCTGTCTCCTCATCAATTCCCATTCGTTCCTCAAATGTCACTTCCGTAAAGCCTCCCTCCTACCTAGGCAAGCTCAGGTGCCCCTTTGTTGTTCCCGTAGCACCTGGTTCCTTCTTACTTTATTTTATTTTATTAAAATTTGTTTTCAGGCATGTCTTCCTCTCCAGACTGTGAGTTCCTTGGGATCTTCTAGCAGGGAGCTCTCATCCGTGACCTCTTGTCTGTCCCCACTCCAGTGGGTGGCATTCGTGGGAGCTCAGCAAGTTTATGAGTGAACAACTGAATGAATATGTTTATCCCTGAGACTCCTCACATGGTTCAAGTTCAGCTTACAACACCTCAGATGCCTGGCTGAGTGTGATGAAAAAATGGGGTCCTTACTATGGAGATGGGGTGCCAAGGAGCTCTCAGGAGCAAAGCTAGGTACTCATGCTCACAGGTATTAGAGAAAAAAGCCTGTCAGCAAGTGACTTTCTTCCCCAGGAGGCTGTGAAGTTGTCCTCCAAAAGACACTCCAAAGAGGGGCCTGGTGGGAAACGCATTCAACTGTCACCAGGTCTTAGTTGCTATAAATCTGGAATCGTGTGGGTTGACATGAAAATGCTTTATAGTCATTAGGCCCCATTGTGAAGGTAATTATGTAAAGTCCTGTTACAGACACCTGGGCCAGGAGTGGGCTGAAACTGCCCTGAATGGCCCCCACGGGGGAGAAGAGTGGGAGAGAAGCATCTGGAAAGGGAGCGAGAACTGCTTAAAATAGAAGGAAGAAGCAGAAGAGAAGATGAAGGAGGAAAGCAGAAGAGGAAGGAGCAAAGCCCGGGGACAGGGACAGAGAGTGGGAAGGGGCAGCAGGGGCTGCAGCCAAGGGCTGGAACATCCGCACTGGCCGAGAAAGAAGAGGTCCATGTTAGAGCTTGCTGCAGCCGGCAGAAGGAGGCAGAGAGAGGCGGCTAAGTCAGCAGTGAATGCCTCCCTCAGTCAAGCAAGCACCCATCAGCACCTACTCTGCGCCAGGCACAAGGGCTAGAGAGGTATAGAACTGTGTATAAAGGGGCGCTTGGGTGGCTCAGTCGTTAAGCGTCTGCCTTCGGCTCAGGTCATGGTCCCAGGGTCCTGGGATTGAGCCCCGCATCAGGCTCCCTGCTCAGCAGGAAACCTGCTTCTCCCTCTCCCACTCCCTCTGCTTGTGTTCCCTCTCTCGCTGTCTCTCTGTCAAATAAATAAATAAAATCTTAAAAAAAAAAAAAAAAAGAACTGAGTATAAAAATGGGCAAACCCCTTACTGTCCAAGGTTCACAGAAAGTGAAGGAGACAAACACCAAACCGAGATTTTATCAAAATTGTTTGGGGGCGCCTGGGTGGCTCAGTTGGTTAAGCGACTGCCTTCGGCTCAGGTCATGATCCCAGGGTCCTGGGATCGAGTCCCGCATCGGGCTCCCTGCTCTGCGGGGAGCCTGCTTCTCCCTCTCCCACTCCCCGTGCTTGTGTTCCCTCTCTCGCTGTGTCTCTCTCTGTCAAATAAATAAATAAAATCTTTAAAAAAAAAAAATTGTTTGGTAGGTGTATAGATACTTGTAAGAAAAAGAACACAAGGACACATTAATGGGGCCCGGCTCCTAGCCTGGGGCCGAGGGGACACCCACTGGGGTCCCCAGTTGAAGGATGAGTTTGCCGAGGAAAGAAAGGAGAAAGTGGCTTCCTGCCAGGGAAACAACTTGAGCAAACACACAGGGACATGGGCCCCTGTGGCGGGCTGGGGCACAGGATGAGCTGGAGAGACGGGAGGGGCCGCGTGTCCCCGGCTGAGGAGCAGGGGACCTACAGGTGACACCGAGCAGGTGTTCTCAGGGCATGACACAGTAAGATTTGCATTCTGAGGTGGTCGACTTGACTGTAGTGTGAGAGAGGGATTCATCTGGAGGAAGACAGTAGTCCAAGAGGCCCGTTAGCAGTTGGTTGCAGTTGTCCACGTGAAGGAAGCTGGAGCCGTCACCTGAGGCGGAGGACATGGAAGGGCGAGAACGGCTAGAGGGAGGGCAGTGTCATGACCACGTGCTTGAGACCAGGGGACTTAGAGTATCTGTAGATCACCGAAGGGCACGCGTGTCCAACAGGCATTTGAACGTGGGCATCTGAAACTGAAGGAAGAGATGGTGGCCGGAGACCTAACTGGGGCCTCATCAGCATAGAGAGGATAGTTGGAGTCAGTGGGAGTGGACGAGATCTGGCAAGAAGAGATCACACTCGGCCCAGCGGTGGGCCCGGGCTGGAGCTCCAGGGAAACGCCAGTGTTTAAGGAGCGCCAGAGGAGAATTAGGTCCCCAGGCCGAGGGACAGAACTTTCTGGGAAGGAAGGAGAGGACAGTGGGGTCAAAAGCAGGAGAGAGTCCAGAAGGTAAAGACGGAAAAGCAGCCATTGGGATTTGCAAACTGGAGGTCATGGATGATGGGGTTTTTTTTTAAAGACTTTTTTTTTTTTTTAAATTTATTTATTTGACAGAGAGAGACACAGCGAGGGAGGGAACACAAGCAGGGGAAGTGGGAAAGGGAGAAGCAGGCTACCCACGGAGCAGGGAGCCTGATGCGGGGCTCGATCCCGGGACCCTGAGATCATGACCTGAGCCAAAGGCAGATGCTTAAAGACTGAGCCACCCAGGAGCCCCAATGATGTTTTTTTTTAAATGGGGGCTGGGGGTCGGGGTGTGGGGCAAGAAGTCAGACAGTGGTGAGTGAGCCCCGGGAAAGATTAATAGGCCAGTTCCTTTACTCTGCTTGCAACTAGTCTATGGGTTTGAAATTGCATCAAAATAAAAAGTTAGCAAAAACAAACAAAAAAAAAGTGTTTTGTTTCAAAAGAATACAGGCACATTGTAAAGAAATAATTCTAAAAGGCATAAAATAGAAAATGAAAATTCTGCCTTATCTCTGTCTGCATCCAAATCCCACCCTCACTGGTAACTGCGCCATGGTTACTAGTTGGTGGTTTCCTTTCAGATCCCATTTTATTTATTTATTTGTTGTTGTTGTCACGAAAATAGAATCATCCTATATACATCCTGTTTTGCAACTTTCAAATAGGTTGCAGGCATTTAGTTATGACAGAGTACAAATTTTACCTGCATTCTTTACCACTGCACAGTATTCTGTCGCATAAATATACAAAAATTCATTATTAATTTTGGAACTGAAAAATTCAAAGAAAAGCACAGAGAATAAAATAACATACACCCATGTATCCATTGCCTTTTTAAAATAAATGCGAAGCATTTGACATACATATTTCTGATTCTTTCTGTAGAATAGAGTAGGTTTGTTTGAATGGGATATGATTGAAAAACCCAGAGTGCCTGGAAGTTGCCAAAAAATGCAAGCCTGACATCATCACATCCATGCCTTCATGCTTCCAGTGGCTCCCCACTGCGTCTAGGATCAGCCCAAGCTCCATCATGTGGCCTTCCCAAGCCCCTGGACCCCAGCACCCCCCACCCCCCGGCTCAGCTTGCATTCTCCTCCCCAATTCAGCCATGGTAGGCTGTTCCAATTCTAGCACTTTCCAAACAGGCATTTCATAGGCCTTTTCCTCAGACTCCTCTCTTTCACCACATTAACTGCCCCCCTCCACCCCGCTACCCACCATCAGTCCACCTGGAGAACCCTTATTTATCTTCAGTGCGGCTCAAGAGTTACCCGGGTGCCTTTCTGGGACACCCTCACCCCTTCCAGGTAAGACAGACTTCTCCCCACTTTGGGCCCCTATGATACCCTCTATTCGTCTCTCTCACGGCGCTTTTAGTCTTTGGTCTTCTCTGTTGACCTGCCAATGGCCTGCCCCTGGACTACACGTGCCTTTGAGAACAAGCTCCATGCCTTATTCATCTCCGACACTCCGATGTCTGGCATACTCAGCAAATGGTCTTGAAGTAGCCTTGTGGATGCCCGAATCTCTGTGGCCCACCAACAAGGTAGGTGGTCCCAGCCTGACATTCCTGGAGGCCTCCAAAAATAAGGGTACCCAGGACCGCTCTGGATTTCCAGGGTCACTGCCTGCGGGAGCCCTGCCCCACTCTCCCCTGTGTCCTAACTGAGCTGAACAGCCTCAAGCCTCTCCTGCCCATTCCCTGGCTCGCCCGCCCACATTGCCAGCCAGATCGCCTCTCCACAGAGTCAGCAGGGAGCACTCAGCAAAGCTCATTACTTAACGGTCAATGGCCCAGACTCCCATCTCCCCCATGTGCCCACAGAGGCTGTTTGGAGCCCAGCCCCGATTCCCGTAAATGGAAAGCGATTTGCACTCATTCCCAAGATGAATCATTTTGTTTTAATCACCCGTCCTTTTGCTGGCGGGGCCACTGCCATGGCAGCCTGCTCTGTCTTTTGGCCGTCTCTTGGCAGGATACCCTTCCAGGTTCTGCTAATCACCCAGAAGAGGGGTGCAAGGAGGAGGAAAGAGAGGGAACCCCCGGGAGGAACAGGGTAATAGGTAACAACGAGCCAAAGCTAATGAAAATGACATGATTGTCCTTCTGCAACCCAAGCAAAGATCCCAAACGGGCAGAGATCAGTGCCCAACTCGCGGCCCCCATGGGGGCGCTGCTCCAGAGACCAGATGGCTAATACGATGGAAGCATCCAGTGCCCCCAGCTCCTGGGGAAAACTTCCCAACCTGGAGTTCTTCTGAGCTGGATTAGCTTCGTGACCTGGGAAACTATGGGGGAAGGGGTCTATTAACAAATAGGGGAATTCCAGGACCTGGAATTCGTTTCCTGAATTTGGGGATGAAATGGGTGCCATGTAAGGAGAAGTCAGTCAACATTGATTTTCCTTCTCAGGCAGCAATTCCAGAAGACCATGCAGGAGAGTGATGGTGTTTTCTTTCCGTCTATAAGAAGGCTCATTCTGGATCTGTTGGGGAAAGTCCAGCCTGCCATCAACGAAGAGGAAAGCCCCTGCCCAGACTCGGGCCTCTGCCCACGGTGCTTGTCCCCAGCCCCAAGGGCTGCTCCACGCCAAAGCCTAGAGTAACCCAGATTCCGGGCTTTCCCTCTGAATAAAGAAGAACCCGCGGCCGCCAGAAGTCCAGGAGCGCGCTAGCTCCGCCCAGTAGAATGGACTTTTAGCCTCTCACATCCCCACCTGACTGGAAAGGGGGAGATGTGGGAGCCAGAGGGGAATTCCTGGCAAGATAAGCAGGAAGACTAAACAACCCTGGTGAGCACCCATCTCCCTCCCAGCCTGCCAATCAGGAGGCACCCAGGGGGCCTGCGGCAGAGGGCTGACCTAGATGACTGCTGGGCAACTCTTCCTGCCCCGAGGATCCTTGGACTTCTATTTGAGAGTTTTAAAGCCCTTCACAGCATGACCTGGGCAGGGGGATGAGGGAACCGTGGTCACTCCTCAACTGTCACTGAGTCTCCAAGAGAGGAGGTTTTCCACACGGCAGCCCAGCCATCTCTAAACCTTTGTGGGGTTGAAGGAAAACACCTGTTTGTGATAACTTAAGCTTCCCCCTGGGAGCGCTGGGCTGGTTCAGTTGGTAGAACATGGGACTTTTGATCTCAGGGGTTATAAGTTTGAGCCCCACGTTGGGTTGTAGAGGTTACTTAAAATAAAAAAATTTTTTAAAGATTTTATTTATTTATTTGACAGAGAGAGAGATAGCTAGAGAAGGAACACAAGCAGGGGCAGTGGGAGAGGGAGAAGCAGGCTTCCTGCTGAGCAGGGAGCCTGATGCGGGGCTCGATCCCAGGACCCTGGGACCATGACCTGAGCTGAAGGCAGACGCTTAACGACTGAGCCACACAGGCGCCCCTAAAATAAAACCTTTTCAAAAATAAATAAATAAATAAATCTCCCACTGAAGAGGGTAGGCTTTCCTTGGTCCCTTTCTGCCTTCTCTCAACACCCTACCTCTTCACCCCATGCAGCAGAATGCCTGCCCCCCATGCCCCCTTCCTCCTATGACCACGTACTCTGCAAGCCTCAAAGAGAGTGGCCATGTTTGGAGTTCGCCAAGAAGAACTCTCTCCTCCTCCTTGCTCTGCTACGCCAGAGGAAGGGACAGGCTGCTGTTGCCACAGCAGGTTACTGAGCCTGCTGGGAAGCCGGGACCCCAGGGAAGCTGTATGAGAACAGCCAGGACCCGCACTTCTCCATCTGCTCCATCCGCATGGCCCCTGGGAGCGAGTCCAAGGGCAGAGAGACGTGGGCTTCCTTGCAAAGGATGTCTCTCCCAGGGAAGAAAGGCGAGGAGACTCACTCAACAAGTGTTTTCTGAGTGCCTACTATGTGCCAGGAGCTATTCCAGACACAGCTTTGTGCAAAACAGACCAAGTCCCTGCTCTCACGGGGCTGACATTGGACGCAGATGGGAGAAGTTCAGACTGACTCACGCCTGAGAGACAGCTCCTGGGCTCCCACCGAGGAGGAAATGGAGCCTCGAGGGGAAAAGTGAGTGAGGAGTGAGCTAGAACTGGGTCCCAGCCTCCTGGTCAGCACCCAGGAGAGAAAAGCCTGGGCACAGGCCGTGACTCCAGCCCAGCATCCTTTCCAGAGGGCCTGCCAAGAACAAGGGTTCTCATCAGGGAAGATGAGAAGTACTGAGTCCCCTAGGCCCCTCCCTTTCCCCCTTTCCTTCCCCCTTCCCCTGTTCCCCTCCTCCTCTCCCTCTTCCCCTCCTTCCCTCCTAGCCGGCTCCACAAGCCTCCAGCTGGCTCTTTGCTCCCTTCCTGGCTTAGCGTGTTAGTCAGTGCCGACCAACAGGTCCTGACAAATGTTCCCTCCAAGACAGCCCCTGGGGACAGAAAGTCAGGGGATACGACCTGAATTCCAAAGTCCCAGACATAGGAAAGGTAAACAAACAGGGAGAAGCTGCGGGAGGCAAGGAGTTAAGCTCGGCCTGCAGCTGTCTGGGTTAATGCGTACGAGATAATGTGTGTGAGGGCTCCAAGCAGAGAGCCCAGCGAAAAATATTAATCTTCCTTCCTTCCTTCCTTCCTTCCTTCCTTCCTTCCTTCCTTCCTTCCTTCCTTCCTTCCTTCCTTCCTTCCTTCCTTCCTTCCTTCCTTCCTTC